>NC_140176.1:38264746-38437246 GCF_963971535.1 Notolepis coatsorum | reverse complement strand
AACACAACGGGAAGAGGATTAACACAGAAAAGACGAAAAAACTGTATCACAAGAAGGAATGTCAAAGATACTTGCCAGGCCATCTTAAACGAAGATCTGGCGCTGATGCATGGAGATCCAGGGCCCTCATTTATCAACAATTCTTAGAAACTGTTCTATTTTAGTACTTAAGCACATAATTTAGAATGTGTGTAAGCACAGAAATATCCGGATTTATCAACCGTGCATACTCCTCCGTATTGATAAATACCTCTTTGTTCTACCGTCAATGCTCGTGCATGATTATCCATATATGGTCATGAAACACCCCCCATGGGATGTGAAATAATGGACTGACCCGAGCAAACTATGAGAAACTTCACGAGCGAGATTGTTCACGGAACCAAAAAGACACAACCCGTGTTATGGGATAAATAACAGGCTGGCGGACTTGTACATGGTGATGTCAGATATCAAGACTCCCTAAGACCATTGCTGCAATTCTGCCTGGACAGCTCAAAATACTAATAAAGACCGTTTGTTAACCACTGTTTGGCGTTAGTGTGTCATTATAACCATGCTGGAATATGAATGCCTTTATTCGTTCGATTGGCTACCGCGTATAATATGATTTGTACTAGAGGCCTACAATCTATTTTGTTGTCAGTATTAGGTAGCCTATATGAATTACATATAATAGCAGCCATAGCCTACATTATGCAACAGTAACTTGCGCATATTTAATAACACATGGCACAGCCCTGTGCTGCGAAGCCCTGCATACAGTAAACCAACTTGATCATTAATCTAGCTGTTGTATCTTTACGCTTATGAAAACATTAAATAATATGTATAGGCTATAGGCCGTCGCTTTGCATTAATAGCCTATATTCTCAAATGGCATTTAATGGCTATCCGACTCCTCGCTATCCTTGCGGACGGACCAGTATACCTTTATATCATATCATATTCATATTCATATCATAGTTTACTCTATCAGCCTACCCAGCATGTAATACGTTCTTTGTTAGAACTCAACTCGTTATTATTTTGCGCATAGATTGCAGAAATACGGGAACGTTTTGATTTAAAGGCTTTGACATTGTAAAACTAAATATGTGGAATTCTGTAAGCACAATACAAGTCATATCACCCACACGATATATGCTCTGTATCCAGAGCATGTATGCTTTTCATTAATTTAAGACACATTTATTGCAAGGGTTTTGTATACACATAAACTCAACAAATAACCTCTGTTCTCGTTGCAATGCGTTTTTTATTCTTTCTTATAGGAAGGGGGAAGAACGTTAGGTTATGACTATAACCAAGTTCTGTTAGTATAGCGACGCTCAGCGTCACTCTCTGCACTGTCCTCGCACACGTGCACACGCACTGAATAAAGACCACAATGTACCTTTAATCCCAATATTTGTCTGACCACACCCCTATCAGCTTACCCATATAAGCAGGGGTGGGGCCACCCACTCGCCTCCTTCCCAAGCTTTCACCACAAGGCGAGATCAAGGGCTGCAGCGGCATTGGACGCCGAGCGTCGCTATACTAACAGAACTTGGTTATAGTCATAACCTAACGTTCTGTTTCGTATTAGCTCTCGCTCGGCGTCACTCTCTGCACAAGGGAGGCCGAGTGAGAGCCATCGGCCGACAAATACACCCCGCTGAAAGCCCCCCACAACCATCAGAACAGGGAGGGCCGAGCCCCCCCGACCCACCCTAATGGAGGGCACCCCCCCTATTGGGGCTTCACGGGAGGGCGACGGACCCGACCGTGCGAAGAGGCACTCAAGCAACTCAACGCACAGGGTGAGCAGACCATGGCTTGACCCCACGACTACACACACGCACAACCCGCATGCCACCCGGGAACGAACGGAGGAAACAACCTCGTTACTGCCCCCAGAATCACGGGGGCAAGGGCAAACCCAACCCCGTGGCAAGGCCGTAGCAGCGGAGCGCGAAGGAAGACCCAGACCCACCAAAGGGACTGGACCCCCTGGAACAGGGGCCCGGAGAAGTCCATGATGCCAGCATCAAGACCCCACCAGGTGGGCACTTAGTGACCCCGCCCCCCACATCGCCAGCGTATTCGGACAAAGGCCCCTCAGCCGAGCGGGCCCTGTCCCCCCAATAGTACACCGCCTGGCACACTGACCCTGCAGAACAGGCAGTCAGCATGGCCGTAAGCACACAAAAAAGGTTAACCAACGGAAGCAGGCAGCGCACCGGGGAAAAACCAGGCAACAGGCTATTAACCCTAGCCTGGAGACTGCGGACGAGACAGGCGCCAGAGGGGACAGCTGAACACAGCCGCAACGGCGGAAGGAGCGTAAGCTGGCGGTGTTGCATGACCAAGCCTCCATTTAAAAACCCCCACCCAGAGGGGTTGAGGCAAAGAAGGCTGACACGATTGGCAGACATCATGAACGTGCAGGGGCACCCTCAAACGGTGAACCCGGGAGTTGACACTGCTTCAACACACCAGGGAATCAACCACCTCGGTGTTACCCAATGCGGTGGTTGTTCCTATAACCCCTCAAGAAAAAACTCCAAAACACACCTGCGGGTATACACCGGCTATACCGCAGTACATCTACAGCTTCTACGTCTAAACTGCAGAAAACCCCGGCCTACCACATGTCTACCCTAAGAAACACTAAATCAAGCCCTACCACACTACCTGTGTTTCCTGGCCGCCCTAACCTACCTACCCTTAAACTAATGCCCTGTAGACCTAACTTTCTTCAACCACACCTGCTACCAGTCAAAGATCATATACAATAATTTCATTGACCGCCCCAGGAGTACGCGGTGCACCGGACGCTAACCAACAACCAGAAAATAATATCCCTATCTACATGTGGTGCCTACTAAACTATATATTTTAACAGCATAAGTAGTCACATCAAATTACAAACAAATACGGCATACTCACCTGTTTGATGAAAATGGCTCAGCCCCCACGTTACACCATGTGTAACGAACACCACCCAAACCATAATATGATGACACCCCGTGCAACACAAAAAAAAAATCACCAAACAAAGTGCTAGGGGTAAAAGATCCCGGACGAGCGCCCAATTGTTACGACCCTGGCTCATGGGTACGCAACCTATGTGTAATCAACACCAAAACCCTGTGCTCTAACTCAAAAATGCTACTAAACCAAGGAACTACTAATATAACTATAAGCTAATGTACTGGTAACCCAACGGACAAGGACTGTAAGAACCTGACAGCTCTTTCACTAGGCACAGACCGTGCATGTGTGTTTCTGGGTCTGCCTTTGAAGCTCCCCAGCAGGTAACCAATCAGCACTAATTGGCTAATTGGCAGCCCTCACCTGCCTGCCCTTGTGACACAGGAGTGACCAGGCCTCTAGTACATAACATTAACTAAAAGATTTTAACAAAATAAAAAGCAGCAGCACTATTGCATAACTGAGTCATGTTTGCTATGTATTTCTTTCTTTAGGGGAGTAGGACATTTGTTTCACAGTTTTAGCATGATGTTTTATAGATGGCCAGGTTAAACACAGGTTTTTGTTTTTTAAGAGGGGGGGGTTTGATTTGATTGAAGTTTATTTCAAATATGCAACACAACAAACAAATATCAAGTACAGATATAGCCTTAAGCCGTTCAAATAATAATTTATAATTTTTTTTTAATTTAAATATATTTACATAATAATCTAAAAGAACCGATAAGAGTATCGATAAAGTACCGAACCGTTAAGCAGTATCGATAAGAGTAGTAGTATCGATAAAATCCTAACGATACCCATCCCTAACCTTGAGCCATGTAAAAAATTGGTTTTAGGGCTCTCCGGGGAAGAGGCACTGAACCCATACACACTCAATAATCGATCATATGACTTGTATTCTGCTTACAGCTTCGGGGTTCCACTTATTACGTTTGAGCGCCACGCCGGGTTTTCCTTTTTACCGGCTGAATGCCACCATCGGCGCCAATGTTAACGTTAATATCGCCTAATCTATGTTGTGTCTAATCTGCCCATCGCATTATCAAAGACTATTTTCCAGTCAGTGCTGTCAAGGCAGATTGTTTTTTTATCACAGCATTTCCGTTTCAGAGCATTTAGAAAAGCACCCGTTTTCAGATAAAAAACAGCCCATTCTGGAGCATTCTATGAAAATCGCCTTTTACTGGAATATTCCACAACGTTGATATTCGTCGGCCTTTTTATGAATCGTTTTCAAATAAACGCTAGATGATCAATATTATACGTGCACGCAAGGATAATCGCCCCGTTGATTTCCTCATGGACTTTTACAGTGAAACCGAACGGATAATCGCCCCGTTGATTTCCTCATGGACTTTTACAGTGAAACCGAAAGAAGACATTTCACAAAACAGCTTATAACTTCATCAAACTTACTCTGATTATCCTAACACTGATAACATAGAGTCCTTACCTGACATCAGATGGTATCCAACTGGTATATTCCAATTCCTGATCACCATTCGAAAAAATCGATACGTGTATGGATCCAACGCGATACAGTAGAACTCCATGATCAGCGGGGATCTGAGGTTCCAGAATGAACTGTGGTAACCCCGGCTGGATCAGTGGACTGGAAAATGTGGAGTACCGGATTTTTTTCCCCATTCATTTTCATTGAGTCCATTCCAAAATCACTTATGTCATCTGGGAGACGACAGGGGGCGCTTTTTTCCACAATGATCGCCGGCGCCGCTCGGCTATACTCGGGTAGGCTCGGGTGATGCAATATGATTTCAGATCGCTAAAAAAAATAAATAAAAAAAAAAATCCGAGAAATCTCGTGAGTGGCTTTCAACCACCTATAAAAAAACACGAGAAATCTCGTGAGTGGCACGGAAAGAGTTAAATGGCAAAGCCTTTTAAATATAATCAAAACGTTCCTGTATTTCTGCAATCTATGCGCAAAATAATAACGAGTTGAGTTACGTGGAGCGCAGTCAGTGCTTATTTCCGCGTTGTAAACATATTCTACAACCGGGCACCAGCTACGCATGCTCCGAGCTGTGCGTAGATATACGCACAAAGTCAAGCACAAGTTCAAATTGATAAATCCCACACTTTGCTTAGAAATGATCGTACGCACGGGTTACGCACATATCTGTGCGTACGCAACGTTGATAAATGAGGACAGGTATCTTGTAGGGTGGGTGGTGTGGTGATTAGCAGATAGGTGCGGAGTCTATCAGCGTAATGATTATCACCTGTGCTGATTGCGCGCTCATAGAGTACAGGGGGTGTATGGGACAGACCCAGAGGGTGAGACAGACACGGAGGGTAAGACAGACACGGAGGTGTGTGACGGTGGCAGAGAGGGGTGTGGAGATGAAACCACAACAAGGGCTGTACAATTGTGCAGGATGTAGTAGAATACATACACTTGATTAAAATGAAAATACAGTGGAATAGAATGTAGCAGAGCTGTGCAATTATTTATGTCTGTAAGAAATATAGTGGGATTCTTTTTTGTTTTTTTTATAATTGTAGAATAATTGTAGCACTTTCATACTCAATCCTTTTGTCTTCCTCTCTTAACCTAACCTCCAACACAAAATAATATATTCAGATTTGAGTTTTTCCTTTTTGTAAACTTTGGAACAAGCTGTCTCTTTGACGTGTATACTTTAGACTCGCTTCATCAATGTCTTCAGTACGAAGCGTGTCTTTGACGAGTACAGTTTTATATGTGTGTGTGTGCGTGTGCGTGTGTGTGTGTGTGTGTACAGTACATGGTGTGTGTGTGTGTGTGTGCGCGTGTGTGTGTTTGTGCGTGTGCATGTGTGTGTGTGTGACTAGATAAAGGTGTCTGATCCCTAATCACAGACTGACACACACACACACTTCAACTCTGTTGTAATCAGTGCTGGCACCCTGCTCTCTGGGAGGTTGTGGGTCACCTGGAAAGCGCACAGAGACCCTCTTCATCACGTTCACCAACTCTCCTCCTGACTCAGGAGCATATGGATGCAGGGTGTGCATGCTGAATAGGGATCTTCACTTGTCCCACCTCGCCTGCTCTGACATGACATGGCATAACATAACATAACATGACGTGATGTGACGTGACGTGAAAGTGACGTGAAAGTGAAAGTGAATATCAGGAACGCAGCAGGACCGCACAGTATCCATGGCCGCGTCCTAAAATTTCACTGACATATTCAACCTGTCCTTAGAACAGTCTGTCATCCCCACCTGTCTGAGAAGCTAGTGAAGGGCTACATCTGTTCCTCACTCCCCAACACCCTGGACCCCCTGCAATCACCCCAACAGGTCCACGGAGGACGCCATAGCCCATGTGCTGCACACAGCAGCATCACACCTGGACAAAAGGCAGGGGAACTATGTGAGAATGCTATTCATCGACTATAGCTCAGCATTCAATACCATAGTCCCCTCCAAGCTCAGAACTATGATCTCTGCCAGTGAGTCTTGGACTTCCTGACAGGAAGACCCCAGGTGGTGAGAGCAGGCAACTGCATCTCCTCATCCATCACTCTCAACACAGGGGCCCCCCAGGGCTGTGTTCTGAGCCCCCTCCTCTACTCGCTGTACACACATGACTGTGTGGCACAGCGGAACAACAACACAATTATCAAGTTTGCTGACGACACAGTCGTGGTGGGCCTGATCTCTGCAAACGACGAGAGGGCCTACCTGCAAGAGGTAGAGGACCTGGCGCGATGGTGTCAGGAGAACAGCTGTTATGTACCATGATCTTGGTTACTCCTGTGTCACTGTGCATGCAGGTGATTGCTGCTAATTGGCTGATTGCTGCTAATTGGACACCTGCCTGGCAGGCTCAAAGGCACTTCCTCACCCACACATGCAGGGTGACTGTTGCTAGAGGACATTGTTGAGGCAGTGGCTCTCCCCCTTCCACCACTTTGATCTTTAGTTTGTGCTAGATAGGTTAATACGTATAGTCTTTTGGTTTACACACAGACCCTTGGTGTCTGTGTGCCTTATGTTGCTTCCCTCTGAGCCAGGGTCGTAACAATTGGGCGCTCGTCCGGGAGTGAATTTGGAAAACATTACCCCTAGATTTGTTGGTTAGGCAAATTGCCTTTGGTAAAAAAAAAATAAAAAAAACATTATATTGTTGTTTTTTATTTTAAATCTTTTTTTGCATGGTGTGTCTTGGTGCTGTAGTTTGGGTAGTGATCGTTACATGCTGTGTAATGTGGGGGCTTGAGCCGGTCTTCAAACAGGTGAGTATGCCCTTAATTTGTGATTTGATTTGACTACTTGTATGCTGTTAAAATATATAGTTTAGTGGACACCACATGTAGGTAGTGTCATTATTTTCTGGCTGTTTGTAGCTTCCTGTGTACCACTTACCCCTGGGGCAGTCATAGAAGTGATTGGTACCATCTACTTGTCTTGTACCATACCATATACTTGACGGGGTGGTGGTCAATATGATCTTTGGCTGGTAGCAGGTGAGTGCTTTAGCTTCAGTGTAGGTAGGTTAGGGTGCCAGAAAATACAGGTAGTGTGTTAGGGCCTGATGTAAGTTTTTTTTAGTGTAGACATGTGGTGGGCCTGGCAGTCCGTCATTGATTGCAGTGTAGATGTAGAAGCTGTGAGTAGTCATATCAGATTATAAGGGGCACCTGTTTGGATTTGTTTGTTATTATTTAAATTTTTTTGAGTGTAACACAGGGATGTTTTGTTGAAGGCATGTGCAGGTAGCGCCATTGGTCTGCGGTTTCCTGCTTGTTTGAACAGCCTACCTGTTAGCACCTCACCTCCTGCACGTATGACACATCTGCTTATTTCAGGGTGGTTGAATTATTTGCAAATTAGAAAGGTGCGCTCAGTAGAGCACACATCTCCACCAGGTTGCACGCCGAACACACAGGCGGACAGGCACAAAACTGACTGCTCTCCTTATAGTTATTAGTATTAGCATTAGCATGCTACCACTAACAAGGGGTGCTTCAGTGGTGCTTCAGCGGTGCTTCAGCGTGCTTCAGTGGTTCTTTATGGTTCTTCATGGTTCTTCATGGTTCTTCGGTGGTTCTTCGTGGTTCTTCAGTGGTTCTTTAGTGGTTCTTCAGGTAAATTGTGTGTATGCTAGGGTGCTTTTGGCAGCTTTTGGTTAATCTAAAGTGAGTAGTTGGTGGCGCTGGTACAGTAAGGATGGCTACCATAAAGGATTTTGTTGATAACCCCTCTGACGAGATGTTGGAGAGGTTTTCCAAAGAGCAGCTTCTGAAGCTTGCTGTGCACTACAATGTGGAGCTTACTGCCAGTGAGAAGCGTTTAAAAACGACTGCCTTGGGGACTTTGAGGGCTATACTCATTGAGGAGCATGTGCTTGTGGCGAGGGTGGAGGAGCCTCTGTTTTCTGACGTGTCTCCGCTACTCTCTGGTATGGCGGAAGGTGATTGGAGGCTTAGGGAGTTAGCGTTTAAGGAGAAACAGCTACAACAAGAGGAGAGGAGAGAGAGCACGATCGTGCGCTGAAGGAGCTTGAATTTAAGCATGCTGCCTTGCAGGCGGGTGCTCTGCATTCAGAGTCGCGTTCCGGTTTTGATGTCGGCAAAAATATTAGGATGGTGCCTCCTTTTTTTGAGAAGGATGTGGATAGGTACTTTCCCCTTTTTGAACGAGTGGCAACCACATTGAAGTGGCCTAATACGGCCTGGACGCTGCTGCTGCAGTGTGTTCTAGTTTGTAAGGCACAGGAGGCGTATACTGCTCTGTCCCTTGAACAAAGTGCTGACTATGAGCTTGTTAAAGCTTCCATATTGAGGGCTTATGAGTTAGTCCCAGAGGCCTATCGTCAGCGTTTTAGAGGCTATCGCAGGTCGGAGGGACAGTCGTATGTTGAAATTGGAAAAGATAAGGAGAACCTATTTGATAGATGGTGCACCTCTCAGAAGGCAGAGTCAAGGGAGCAGCTTAGACAGTTGATTCTCCTAGAGGAATTTAAAAGATGTGTTCCTGATACTGTTTCCACTCATCTAAACGAGCGTAAGGTGTTGAAGATAGGCGACGCTGCTGTCTTGGCTGATGAGTTTGTGTTGACACACAAGTCCGTCTTTGTGGAGGAATACCGTGTTGAGTCCAGGGGTAGGCGTCCTTTTCAGGGGGGCCATTTCCCAAAACCTGTGTCTGCTGGTCAGTTTACTTCACCTCCTAGGCATGGTGGTTCTGCTAGTGCATTCCCAGAGGGGATTATATGTTTCTACTGTAAGGAGCCTGGTCATATCGTTGCTGGGTGCCCTGTGCTTGAACAGAAAAATTTCAAAACTGTGGCTCTGGTAGAAACCGTATGCAGAACACCTATGCCGACGTTAGAGGGTGATGGGGGGAGTATCAAAGGTCTGGACAAAGAGCTCGAGGGCTCCTCAAGATTTATGATGGATGGCTTTGTTTCCCTGACTGATGCCCTAGAGTCAAAGCAGGCTATAACAATATGGAGAGATACAGGAGCTTTTCAGTCCCTCATTCTGGAGGGGATTTTGCCGTTTTCAGAAAAGTCTTCATTGCGTTTCGGTGCCGTTGTTCAAGGCTTTGGAGGAGGCTTTGTGGATGCACCTTTGCATGAGGTCACACTCAACTCTCCCTTATTATCAGGCAATGTTGTCGTGGGGGTATGTTCTCACATTCCCATAAGAGGTGTGTCCTTCATTCTAGAGAATGATTTGGCTGGTGACAAAGTGCTGGCTACTCCAGTTGAAATTCCCATTCCTGTGGTTTCTGAGGTCCCTGATGAGCTGGCACAGAAACATCCAGGAGTGTTCCCTGTGTGTGCTGTGACACGGGCAATGTCAAAGGACAAAAGTGATGTTGTTGATACTTCAAATTGTGACATTACACTTGGTGACACGTTCTTTGTTGACTTGGAAAGTGACCCTGTTGAGGGATTTGGGAAGGTGATACCGTCTCATGAGGAGCTAGGGCTAGAGCAAAATAGAGATGTCTCCTTGTCGTCCCTCTTTGAAGTGGCCGCATTTAACCGTGAGATGGCGCGGCGTAGTTTAAGTAATGCAGGTGCAGGCGTTGTTGTTGAAGGTTTTGGAATGCACACTATGAATGTACCTCTGCATAGTGCTTTTCTTCTTTGTGCCCTAGTGTCAGGCCCGGTGGTGGAACCGAAGGTGACATGCGTGCCGGATACGCATGTGGCAGGAGATGATCTGGCAGCGCAGTGTCTCAAGGTCTTCCCAGCCTGTACGGTGGCTGAGGCCACGGACGAATTGGAGGATGAGTGTGGGAAGGATGCTATGAGAAACGTTGCTGATTCAGGTGGCAACATTTCTGTTAGTGTTTCTGGTGTTTCATGCACCGTTCTGGTTGAAGAGGCTACAGGGCCTGACATAAGCTGCCAGCCTTCCCACAGTAGCTCTACTGTTCATGATGTTTCACTGGTAGGCAGGGATGATCCCAGTATGTCAGTTGATGATTCTAATGATGATTCACGACCTAGTCTAATGAGAGGCAACCATTTTGATCGTGACGTAGTTGATGTGTGTGCCACCATTTTGAGTCATGATGTTGGTTTATGTCTTGAATCGTGAGAATGTCATAGCTGTTTCCAGTTTGATGCCTCTTTTTGACAGGTCGGTATCGGTGGAGCGGCCTGTTCAAACAAAGTTTTTGTTTTGGGATGATCTGTTCATGGGTGGATTGGCTTTTAGGCCTGGCGCCTCAGTAGAACAGGTGGTGGTGAAGACAGATCGGATGTACATTTTGGGGGGGGTTCATTTACCCAAGAGTCGGGGAGATGTTGTTTGTATTAAACAACATTGTCAAATGTTCTCGTGTGGGGAGCATTCGACAACGTTAATCGTCATGTTCGACAGGGGCCGACCCATTGCCGCTTTGTGGTAGTGACTCACTGTTTGGTGGTTTGATGTGTAGCGGTTGCCTCCTGGGCAACCATTTTGGTGGGGGAGATGTTATGTACCATGATCTTGGTTACTCCTGTGTCACTGTGCATGCAGGTGATTGCTACTAATTGGCTGATTGCTGCTAATTGGACACCTGCCTGGCAGGCTCAAAGGCACTTCCTCACCCACACATGCAGGGTGACTGTTACTAGAGGACATTGTTGAGGCAGTGTCTCTCCCCCTTCCACCACTTTGATCTTTAGTTTGTGCTAGATAGGTTAATACGTATAGTCTTTTGGTTTACACACAGACCCTTGGTGTCTGTGTGCCTTATGTTGCTTCCCTCTGAGCCAGGGTCGTAACAACAGCCTCTCCCTGAACGTCAGCAAAACGAAAGAGATTATTGTGGACTTTAGGAGGTCGGGGGCAAGGGACTACAGCCCCATCAGCATCGACGGGGCACCGGTCGAGAGAGTGAGCAGTTTTAAGTACCTCGGAGTCCACATATCCGAGGACTTGACATGGACCACACACATTGACAGTGTAGTGAAGAAGGCACGGAAACACCTCTACTTCCTTAGGCGCCTAAGGAAGTTCAAAATTAGTCAGAATATCCTCAAGAACTTCTACTCATGCACAATAGAGAGCATCCTGACTGGTAACATCACCTCCTGGTTTGGGACTAGCACCGCACAAGACCGCAACAGACTACAGAGATTGGCCCGTTCAGCCGAGCACACAATTGGAGATGGGCTTCCCACTCTCCAGGACATTTATAACAAGCGTTGCAGGGCCAAGGCTAAGAGAATAATCAAAGACTCAAAGTTACCTAAACAACTGCCTCTTTCAACTGCTGCGGTCAGGCAAGCTCTACCGGAGCCTCATGGCCAGTACAGAGAGACTCAGAAGGAGCTTCTAGGCCATCAGGATGCTGAATGACAATGACACTATGTAACAACCCATCATCTACACACACTGCACACACATCCACATGTACACACTGACTTTAAACAAACACTCACCTTATCACTTACTTTATTCACTTTAGACACTTTAACACACTTTATATTTATCTATTATTAAAGAGATTTGCACCACATTCATACCTAATTTGCACCCTACCCCAAGTTTTGTACCTCTGCATTCTACCTCACTGTTATTATTTTGACTTTGTATTGTAGCTATATTGTATATATGTAAATTTGCTTTACCTACTTTTTACTTCTTAATTTTTTTTTAGAAATCGAACCAGTAACTATTTTGTTTAGTTCAATGTTGCTTAGCAACATTGTTGCTGACAATGGCTCAGGAGGTAGGTTCTTGAGTTTGATTCCAGCTCCTCCCGGCAGCGTGTCCAAGTGTCCTTGTGTAAGATACTTAACCCTAACTGCTCCCGATGAGCATGGCTGCCTACGCCTTCGGTGTGAGAATGTGTGAGTCAATGGGTGAATGTGACGTGTAAGTTGTAAAGTGCTTTGGATAAAATACCATTTAACTTTTCTTGCCGTAGCTGAATTAGATAGATCTTATCGTATCTTAAATTATCTTATCTTATCGTATCGTATCGTATCGTACTTATCTTATCTTATCCGATCCTATCTATCTATCTATCTATCTATCTATCTATCTATCTATCTATCTATCTATCTATCTATCTATCTATCTATCTATCTATCTATCTATCTATCTATCTATCTATCTATCTATCTATCTATCTATCTATCTATCTATCTATCTATCTATCTATCTATCTATCTATCTATCTATCTATCTATCTATCTATCTATCTATCTATCTATCTATCTATCTATCTATCTATCTATCTATCTATCTATCTATCTATCTATCTATCTATCTATCTATCTATCTATCTATCTATCTATCTATCTATCTATCTATCTATCTATCTATCTATCTATCTATCTATCTATCTATCTATCTATCTATCTATCTATCTATCTATCTATCTATCTATCTATCTATCTATCTATCTATCTATCTATCTATCTATCTATCTATCTATCTATCTATCTATCTATCTATCTATCTATCTATCTATCTATCTATCTATCTATCTATCTATCTATCTATCTATCTATCTATCTATCTATCTATCTATCTATCTATCTATCTATCTATCTATCTATCTATCTATCTATCTATCTATCTATCTATCTATCTATCTATCTATCTATCTATCTATCTATCTATCTATCTATCTATCTATCTATCTATCTATCTATCTATCTATCTATCTATCTATCTATCTATCTATCTATCTATCTATCTATCTATCTATCTATCTATCTATCTATCTATCTATCTATCTATCTATCTATCTATCTATCTATCTATCTATCTATCTATCTATCTATCTATCTATCTATCTATCTATCTATCTATCTATCTATCTATCTATCTATCTATCTATCTATCTATCTATCTATCTATCTATCTATCTATCCACCTACCTACCATTATCTCTTCCTCTCTATGTGAGCCAGACAGACAGGAAGTGTCCTGATTCTGTCACGAGAGTGGGACATGACAGAACACCTGCTCACAGCCCTCACCCCTCACTGTTGTCACACTCATTACCGTTCCCTCATCAAGAAGAAGCCTGGTGTCACACTCATTACCATCCCCTCATCAACAAGCCTGGTGTCACACTCATTACGTCCACTCATCAACAAGCTGGTTCCCCCACTCACTGAACTGGCTGCCAATTTCCAAACATACTATGATTTAATGACCCATTACTTAACTTCTGTGTGTGTGTGTGTGTGTGTGTGTGTGTGTGTGTGTGTGTGTGTGTGTGTGTGTGTGTGTGTGTGTGTGTGTGTGTGTGTGTGTGTGTGTGTGTGTGTGTGTGTGTGTGTGTAATTGTCCCATGGGATTATGCCCCCCCCCCCCCCCTCCCTGCGGTGATATTAATATTTTATTAGAAACGCAAGTGGGGGAAAGCTACGCGACATGGTTCTTGGTGTATTAAACAGGCAATGCCACGGCGATTGAGTTCATATGCCATACATGTCATGTATGTTGTGTATGTCATAAATGTCAATATGAATTGAAAATGGGGGACCCTGATGTAAACAAGACGAAAGTCTTGCTCTGGTCTGCATCCCCTTAACAATTGTGTGTATTGAGCCTGTGAGGTTCGCCTGTTCCCTGGACCTTTAATTCCCTGTCTCCTCACCTCACCAGCCCCCACCCTCGCGATGTTTTACTCTCCTCTGCTCTTCACCAGCCCCCACCCTTGGACTACCTTTCACAGCTGTGATAAGTTATGATTAGCGCCCCAGAGGGCTTTAAATACCTGGACTTCCCCTCCAGTCCTTGTCGGGTCGTTCTGTATGCTGGTTCTTTGTTCTGGACTCTTTATCCTTTTCTGTATTCAGTGTTCAGTGTTCATGGAGTCCTGGACGTTACCATCACCTGCCGCGTCTCCGGCGTGAGACGAGGTGCCAGCCATCACCACCTGTTGCCGTTTGCCTGGAGTGGGACACCGTCTTCGCTCTCTAATTCCCTACGGGAGGTTTTCCAGTGTCCCACTCCAGACCTCAAGCCGGCGCGCATCGCTTCCTATACCACGGGAGGATGCGTCTCTCCAAGCCGGCGCGCTCCTACTCCAGACGCCCAAGCCGGCGCGCATCGCTTCCTATACCACGGGAGGATGCGTCTCTTCAAGCCGGCGCGCTCCTACTCCAGACGCCCAAGCCGGCGCGCTCCCACTCCAGACCTCAAGCCGGCGCGCATCGCTTCCTATACCACGGGAGGATGCGTCTCTCCAAGCTGGCGCGCTCCTACTCCAGACGCCCAAGCCGGCGCGCATCGCTTCCTATACCACGGGAGGATGCGTCTCTTCAAGCCGGCGCGCTCCTACTCCAGACGCCCAAGCCGGCGCGCTCCCACTCCAGACCTCAAGCCGGCGCGCATCGCTTCCTATACCACGGGAGGATGCGTCTCTCCAAGCCGGCGCGCTCCTACTCCAGACGCCCAAGCCGGCGCGCATCGCTTCCTATACCACGGGAGGATGCGTCTCTTCAAGCCGGCGCGCTCCAACTCCAGACGCCCAAGCCGGCGCGCTCCTACTCCAGACGCCCAAGCCGGCGCGCATCGCTTCCAAGGAGGATCTCCTTGCCAGGCCTCCGCCGTCGGAACCCTGCCATCCCTGTAAGCAGCTCTGGCCCTCGCCCTGTCCAAGGCCTTAACCCTGTTTCTCTGTCCCTGTCCCCAGCCCGCCTCCCCGGGCCTCTGTCCCTGTTCCCCCTCTCCATTGCCCCTGTTCCTGCCCTGACCTTTTGCCCTGGCCCTGTCCCTTAGCCTTCCCCTTAGCCTGCTCGCCTCTTAAAGGCACAGTGCCACATTTTTCCCTATTTCTTTGTTCCTGTGTTTTTGTGTTCTCCCTTAAAGGGACAGTGCCGCTTTTTGTTTGTATTGAATAAATGCCCTGTTTTGGCTTACTCTCATACCTGTCTTGTGTTGTGCGATTGGGGTCGGTTACAAACCATAACAGAGCCGTACTGTATTGTACCCATTCTGCAATCTGTTAAATAAAGTTTTCATTCATTCATTAATTTGCTGTCTCGTTATAACACAAACAGCTCACCATGAACCATGACCAGCTTAATTACGTTAGTTAGCATCCAAGCTAGCGTGATAACGTTAGTACAGTAGTTATTAGCATCCAAGCTCGTGTGATAACGTTAGTACAGTATTTATTAGCATCCAAGCTAGCGTGATAACGTTAGTACAGTAGTTATTACTGTAGCATCCAAGCTAGAAACGGCTAGGCTGCCTGCTCTTACCTGCAATAATGTTGTCATCGTCCTGGACAGATAGACTTGTTAAATCATAATATCCACACGTTGTGCTGGTCCTCAGTAAATGTCCCGCCGGCGAAAAATAAGTTGCAATTAAAGTGCTAAATGAACGTGAATGTGTGTTCGAACGTGGCCGCTCTGTTAATAAAATGTTCAATCAATCAATCAATCCCGTAAGGGGAGATGCAGCCCCTCCATGTAGCTGCAGAGCTACAGCCTGCAGAGTAGGAACCATTCTCTGATTGGATCTCAAGGCTGTCAATCATTCAACCTCCGTGTAGCTGCAGAGCAGCAGAGATGGCAACATTCTCTGATTGGATTTCAAGGCTGTCAATCATTCAATCCCCCATTCAATGGCAAGAGTTTAAATGCACGGACCGTGCTTAGATGACGTTAATAGCCTATTTTGATTGGCTATTATTTATTTAATCCCGGGCCAACCCGTGCGGAATTTTTACTGCAGTTTCACCAGTTTTACTGCAGCCATTACTGCAGTAGTGCAGTGCAGGCCTGAGCTCAGAGCTGTACATTTTGGCAATTTTTGAAGAAAATAAAATTCACTGGCATTTTTTTTACAGAGGAAAACATTTCTAATAAAAAAAAAATAATAATAATAATAATAAAAAAGAAAATATATATATATGTAAATTAATAATAAGAGAGAGAGAGAGAGAGAGAGGGAGACAGAGAGAGAGAGAGAGAGAGAGAGAGAGAGAGAGAGAGAGAGAGAGAGAGAGAGAGAGAGAGAGAGAGAGAGAGAGAGAGAGCGAGAGCGAGAGCGAGAGCGAGAGCGAGAGAGAGAGAGAGCGAGAGAGAGAGATCCAGCCATCCTTTATCACCCATGTCGAGTGACCATATTAATGAAGAAATTACTCCATGCTGTACGTTCCCTATGGCAGTGTGTCCAGGACACGTAGAGCACAGAAGCAGACATTATACATGGTCCCATTATGGCATATTAAACATATATTAAACATTTCACATGTGAATAGGGGCGCAATGCAAGAGCTGTGATTGATATGCCTCTTACTCTGCGGAGTTGGGACTCAGTAAGAGCGATGATGATTTGGCTCGCTTTTTTATGGCTTTTCATGGACAGATGGCTAACATCGGGTTACAAAGTTTTAGAAAAGTGTGTGTTGTGTATGTTTGTATGTATGTGTGTCTGTGTCTCTGTGTGTGTGTGTGTGTGTGTGTGTGTGTGTGTGTGTGTGTGTGTGTGTGTGTGTGTGTGTGTGTGTGTGTGTGTGTGTGTGTGTGTGTGTGTGTGTGTGTATGTGTGTGTGTGTGTGTGTGTGTGTGTGTGTGTGTGTGTGTGTGTGTGTGTGCGTGCGTGCGTGCGTGCGTGTGTGGCGTGCGTGCGTGTGTGTGTGTGTGTGTCAATGCTAGCTTTAATGAAGCTCATTCATGGCTGGTTTAATGATGGTCCTTTACAGTCAGGAGCAGACAGAGAGGTATTGGTCCCATTTATGGATGTTAAAAGGGTTCGGACATTTTAATGGATGGGAATGAAAATAAATGAAAATAGATGACAGCGAAGTGAAGCCCAGCTCCATATATTCTATTAATAAACCATATAATACAATATACCTGTTATATGCTTGGTATAATGAAGGCTCCTCACGGGTCAGCTGTGGCTGTTAATCTATCATTTAATAAAGTACTACCACAGGGAAAAAAGGTACATAATGTATGTTGTGTTATAGCCATGAGTAATATTATTTACATTTCGTATCGGTAAAAGTCCAAAACAAACAGCGTGACCGGAAGTCGAACTAACGGCGCTTGTAGTCGCGGGCGAGTGATCTCACCACTAGACTAAGCCACCCGCCCACCCTGATACAAACACAGCAATACTATGATGATGATTTGTTTGAATGGTTAATGGCTTTAATGGTTGAGACAACATCTTCCCAGCCACCCCTCTGTCACTCAATACCTGAACAAGGGATCATGATTTTATTAAAAAAATGTATTATGTTGTTCGACTTTCTCTTGAGACTTGACACATTTACAAGGTGAGAGCTGGCGTGAAAGCTCTTTATGGAATATGATTAAAGTGAGGAACGATTAATCTCAAATGTGTTTCATTTTAGGAATCGCTATACCGGTTTAGCATATTATAATGAGATCCATCAGGTAGATGTGTCACAAGTCGATGTGGTGCTACTGACTGTGTAACGGGCTAGCAGGTTGGTCTGGTGGTTGAATAGCCTGTACTGTTTAGGATCACAGGTTCAATCCCCCCCACACCTACAAATAGTACCCCTTATCCATGTCAGTGTCCAAGGAACTAGCTGCTGATTCGTATACACTTCCATTCAAAAATAATAATTTAAATAATAAGTGCTGGAAGCAGGAGAGGTGAAGTGTTATGAAATACATTACACAAACTACTTCTCTCACAGTCAGATTACATTTTTTATTATTTCATATTTTATGACAATTTTACATTAATAATGCTATGTTATTGCATGTACTTATTTGTGTTTCATTACACGTATACGTACATGCTTACCAACTGTTTCGCCTGTTTTATAGCAACACTACTATCACCGACATCTAAGAAGAGAGATCCCCCCTTGAACGGCCTTTCTAAGGTTTCTCCCTCCAAATTGCCTTTGGTGCTTTTTTCCTATTGCTAGGTTTTTGTGAGTTTCTCTTTACCTTCACGTGCGGTATGTCTGGGAGTGTTGCATTAATTTATTCATTTATCTATTAACATTTTATTTTGGATTTCATGGTGTTTTGTTTTGTTCTTGATTTATTGTGATGTTTCTTCTTGACTTGTTTAAAGAAGACGTGTCCGGCCCATGGGGACATTAATGTGTGTTGTCGGGCCTTACAAATAAATTTGATTTGATTTGATTCTATGACGTTATATCATAACGCCAACAAATCACTAGTTATGGTGTAGTGGTGAATATGATGACAAGAGAATTATTGTATCAGAGAGAATTAATTGATACCAGTTAGTTTAGCCTATTTAGCTGAGGCTCTTAATAATAATAATAATAAATTGAATTTGTATTGCACTTTTTGTTCGCTGGGATCCAAAAGTGCTACAGGGTTAAAACATAGTTAAAAAAATAAAATAGTTATTAGTAAAACAAATAAAATACAGAATAAAAATTTGATAAAAATAGAACATAGTTAAAAACATAGTATAAACAGAAAATTAAAAACAACAGCACAAGAAAAGCAAAATAAAAAGCTAACAGTCAAAGGCTTTTTTAAACAGATGGGTTTTAAGGCCTGCTTTAAAAGAGTCCAGGCTCTGTGGTGCCCTCAGCTGGATGGGGAGGCTGTTCCACAGGCGTGGTGCAGCCGTGCAGAAGGCTCGGTCACCCATGGTGCAGAGCCGGGTATTGGGGACCCGAAGGAGCAGGCTACCTGCAGATCTGAGGGTACGGGTGGAGTGATGAGTTCCTGAAGGTAGAGGGGTGCGTGTCCGTTTATGCAGTTATGGGTGAGCATCAGGATTTTGTAATTGATCCGGGATGAGACGGGGAGCCAGTGTAGTGAGTGGAGGATGGGGGTTATGTGATCGTGTTTATGGACTCTCATCAGGATCCTGGCAGCGCTGTTCTTTTTTTTTTTTTTTTTTTTTTTGGTCTTTTTCCCCCTCCATTTTCCTCCGATTTTCTCCCATCCCAATGTTAGTCGTATGCCAATTCCCAGTCCCTTCCTGGTCGCTGCGCTTTACCCCCCACAGTCAGATCATTTGGGAGAGTGGAGGCTACCACATGCTTCCTCCGACACACGTCCAGCCAATCACCGCTTCTTTTCACCTGGCAGCGCGGATTCTCATTGAGAGGGAGGACCACACTATCCCCCTCACGTCCAATCCGCGCTTAGCAGGCGCCCCGACCGAACTGTAGGAGTCGCTGTTTACAACGACCCGGACCCACCCCGCCAGCTTCTCCCACCCTCTGATACAGCCAATTGTATCAGTGCAGACGGCCAGCCAAGCTGGTGACAACCCCGGAGCTGTGAGCTGGATTCGAACAGGCGAACCAAGCTCACAGCTCCGGGGCTGGTGACGAACGCAATCTCCGCTCGACCACCTAACCGCCTCTGGCAGCGCTGTTCTGAATGTATTGCAGAATCCCGATTAAGAGTCCGTTACAGTAGTCCAGTCTTGAGGAGATAAAGGCATGGACAAGCTTCTCTGCGTCTGACAGGGTTAGAGTGGGGCGGAGTTTTGATATATTTTTTAGGTGATAAAATTAGGTCTTGCAGAGGTGTTTTATGTGGATGTTGAAGGTCAGGTGGGGGTCAAATCGAACCCCCAGATTTGTGACTGAGGGGGAGAGGGGGATTACCTGGCCGTCAAAGGTGAGATGTGATATGGATGAAGACTGAACCTGGTGAGGGGTGCCAATTAGAAGTGCCTCGGTTTTTTTGCTGTTTAGTTGGAGGAAGTTGCTGTTCATCCATGCCTTTATCTCCTCAAGACAGGTGGTGAGGCATGACAGAGCTGCAGAGGTGTTTGGGGCAGTTTTTATGTAGAGTTGTGTGTCATCGGCATAACAGTGGAAGGACATTCCATGTCTGCCGATGACACGACCGAGGGGGAGCATGTAGGTGATGAAGAGGATGGGACCAAGAACCGACCCCTGCGGAACACCAAGGGTGACATCGAGTAGCCTGGACTTGTGTCCTCCCAGTGAGACATATTCAGTCCTGCCTAAGAGGTAGGACTGGAACCACTGCAGTGCATGGTCCGACAGTCCAACAGTGTTGTGGAGGCGCTCCAGGAGGATGGTGTGGTCCACAGTGTCAAACGCCGCTGTCAGATCGAGGAGGATGAGAAGTGATGGTGATCCTGCATCAGCGGTCATTAGAAGGCTCTTATCCTTATGTCTGCAGGAGGGGTACACATGTCATCTATATCAAGACAGATTTAGCTATTTTAATGTCAGTAATCGATCAAATATAAATTATTTATGTATTATTATTATTATTATTATTATTATTATTATTATTATTATGAGTATTAATATAATTTTTCCCCAAAACCATTTTATTTCAAAACTCTGGCCGTCGCTGTATCAAACTCATTAGCATATCGTCTAGCTGGTCGGTGACAATAATGGTCACATTATCTACAGTGATGTTGCGGTCTACAGTGTGTGTGTGTGTGTGTGTGTGTGTGTGTGTGTGTGTGTGTGCGTGTGTGTGTGTGTGCGTGCGTGTGCGCGTGCGTGTGCCTGTGTGTGTGTGTGTGTGTGCAGACGCATGTGCGTGTTTAATGTATTTTGTGTGCATGTGCATGTACAGTATTTAAATTTGTAGACAAGTGTTTGTTGGTGTGTAAATTTGTAGACAAGTGTTTGTTGGTGTGTGCGCATGTGTGTGTGTTTTAAGTATGGGTATAATTATTTTTAGTGTGTGTGTGTGTAAATTGACTGCATTTATATAGCTCTTTTGTCCAAAGCGCTCTACAACTTCTGACTCACGTTCACCCATTCACTCACACATTCACACACCGACGGCGACCATACAGGGTGCCAACCTGCTCATCGGGAGCAGTTAGGGGTTCAGTGTCTTGCTCAAGGACACTTCGACATATTGCGGGGAGGAGCCAGAATCAAACCGGGAACCTTCCGATTTCCAGATGACCCCTCTTACCTCCTGAGCCACTGTCCTGTGTATTAGAATACATATGCATGTGTGTGTTGGTGCATGTCTGTGTGTGTGTGTGTGTGTGTGTGTGTGTGTGTGTGTGTGTGTGTGTGTGTGTGTGTGTGTGTGTGTGTGTGTGTGTCTGCGTGTGCATACACTGTATACGTGTTAACGAGCTGAGGCAGTCCAGTCAGTCATCATTACCATCTGCTGCTGTTGTCCCATAACCCAGCTGGTCAAGCATGGCACAGATGGATCATGGTTAACTCTCCAACAACCCCTACTTCACCTCCTCTTCCTCATCGTGTCTGACGACCCCTGCTTCACCTCCTCTTCCTCATCGTGTCTGACGACCCCTGCTTCACCTCCTCTTCCTCATCGTGTCTGACGACCCCTGCTTCACCTCCTCTTCCTCATCGTGTCTGACGACCCCTACTTCACCTCCTCTTCCTCATTGTGTCTGACGACCCCTACTCAGGGGTGTAAAGTACTTGAGTAATTGTACTTCGTTGCAATACTTAAGTACTGTTTTGGGGGATTTGTACTTTACTCGAGTATTATTAGGTTTGTATACTTTTTACTTTTACTCCATTACATTTCAGAGAAAAAAAACATACTTTTTACTCCTTACATTTAAAATGCAGACCTACAAAGTACAAAGTACAAATCTCACAGGTCCAACCATTTTAATTAGTATATTTTAATTGTTTATCTGGCCGAACTAAGGTTAACATTATTAATCCTGCAACCGCAGGTAAACAGCCAATCAAATCCCCATCAATGGAAAATGAACCCGCCCATACCCATGCTGATTGGTCCTTGTGCAAGACTAGCTTTCATTTCAGCATTGTCTATCGCAGAACACATTCCATTGTGGGCAGAGTGTATGCTTGGTTTCATTCCAGCCTTGCCTAAACACCAGCTGATGATTTCACTAATTGGCTCACCTCTTCAACTAACTCACCTGGTGCAAATGAAAACTTGGCCCACGATGGAAACAGTTATGGAAATGTACTTTTACTTTTTAGTACTTAAGTACATTTAAAAGTAGGACTTTTTTACTTTTACTCAAGTGTGTTTTTAGCCAGATACTTTGACTTTTACTTGAGTCAGATTTTGAGACGGTACCCATACTTTCACTTAAGTATAATTTCTGGGTACTTTTTACACCCCTGCCCCTACTTCACCTCCTCTTCCTCATCGTGTCTGACGACCCCTGCTTCACCTCTTCTTCCTCATCGTGTCTGACGACCCCTGCTTCACCTCCTCTTCCTCATCGTGTCTGACGACCCCTGCTTCACCTCCTCTTCCTCATCGTGTCTGACGACCCCTGCTTCACCTCCTCTTCCTCATCGTGTCTGACGACCCCTGCTTCACCTCCTCTTCCTCATCGTGTCTGACGACCCCTGCTTCACCTCCTCTTCCTCATCGTGTCTGACGACCCCTGCTTCACCTCCTCTTCCTCGTCGTGTCTGACGACCCCTGCTTCACCTCCTCTTCCTCATCGTGTCTGACGACCCCTGCTTCACCTCCTCTTCCTCATCGTGTCTGACGACCCCTGCTTCACCTCCTCTTCCTCATCGTGTCTGACGACCCCTACTTCACCTCCTCTTCCTCATCGTGTCTGACGACCCCTGCTTCACCTCCTCTTCCTCGTCGTGTCTGACGACCCCTGCTTCACCTCCTCTTCCTCATCGTGTCTGACGACCCCTGCTTCACCTCCTCTTCCTCATCGTGTCTGACGAGGGGGAGGGGCATGGGGGAAACAGACAAACTATACAAATATAAATAATACAAGTAGATGATAACCACTAATTAAGCTGCGTAGCATCATACGGAGTGTTGAAACATAAAGACAGATTGAGAAATAAAAATAATAATAATAATAATAATAATAATAATAATAATAATAATAATAATAATAATAATAATAATAATAATAATAATAATAATAATAATAATAATAATAATAATAATAATAATAATAATAATAATAATAATAATAATAATAATAATAATAATAATAATAATAATAATAATAATAATAATAATAATAATAATAGTGATGATATAAAAATTTTGTTTGTAGTTACAGTTTAGAAACGTTAGAAGGAATGAAAAAAGCATTTGATTAGTTAAATATTAATTATGAAATAAATCAAACGAAAATGAAAGCGAAAATGACAATAGAATGAAAAATTAGATACAAAATTTAAATAAGGTGCCTTTATAGCCCTATACGCTCTACATGCACACTTTCTAGCAAACTGTTCACCTTGCAACCTAACCAGATGAGTCATCCTCTCTATGTCATGGATTTCTTTAACTTTGTTTAGCCATTGTTCATGTGTTGGGGGACTGGGCTTCAACCAATTAATTTTGATAATTTTCTTGGCAACACTTAACAGTATTTGAAGAAGATACAAATTTGTCCTACCTTCAAGGCCCTCCGGTATGAGTCCGAGGATCGCAGTTTTGAAATCTTGTGGAATGTCCATGTCAAATACCTTTTTTTATATCCATGAATACCTCATCCCAGAGATAGTTTTGGGCACGTCCAGAAAATATGGGTATGGTTACCTTTTGTTCATCAGCTGCTTCTCTCTTCTCAGAGCTAATCAGCCTCTGGTTGAGACCGCAGCTGCTTTCGGTTTCACCAAGTCTGTTTTCTGCTGCGTTTTACCGCACCTTTATTTGTCTCTCTTTCTCAAACCTTGACTTATCTGATATACAAAGAGACTGAGCAATAAAATAATATTTATAGCTCTGGGGATTATTAAAATGTAGGCAAAATTCACCGGGCCGGGTCGGTGCTAGAGAGCTGCCATTTGGCAGAGTCCCTTTTTTCTTTATTATTAAATACATTATATTTTTTGACGTTTGCTTTTGGTTTTATAACCGTCAATTTGCAAGTTGTTTGAAAGAGCGTTGAACAAGACAAGGAATAACATTTAATTGTCTTGTATAAAATGTAGCTTTCTTCTCTTTATCAGATTAATCGTTTCAATAATCAATAGATGGGACCGACAGTGGTAGAGCAGTCGTCTGGTAATCCAGAGGTTCCCGGTTCGATTCCTGCTCCTCCCTGGCACCGTATCAAAGTGTCCTTAAGCAAGACACTTAAGCCCTATAACTTCTCCCGATGAGCAGGTTGGCACCTTGCATGGTCACCTCCGCCATCGGTGTGTGAATGTGTGAATGTGTGAGTGGATAGGTAAAGATGTGAGGAACAATTTGTAAAGCGCTTTGGATAAAAGCTGCTACAGTATATAAATGCACCATTTACCAAAGGGTAAAAGAGAGCTGCCTCCTCAATGGCACTAAAGATCAACACCGCTGAACCACCTTTCATTAAAGCCGTGCTCCTGATCCCAGGAGAAGCAGAAACCGGAGTGGGTATTGAGAAGGTGTGTGTGTGTGTGTGTGTGTGTGTGTGTGTGTGTGTGTGTGTGTGTGTGTGTGTGTGTGTGTGTGTGTGTGTGTGTGTGTGTGTGTGTGTGTGTGTGTGTGTGTGTGTGTGTGTGTGTGTGTGTGTGTGTGTGTGTGTGTGTGTGTGTGTGTGTGTGTGTGTGTGTGTGTGTGTGTGTGTGTGTGTGTGTGTGTGTGTGTGTGTGTGTGTGTGTGTGTGTGTGTGTGTGTGTGTGTGTGTGTGTGTGTGTGTGTGTGTGTGTGTGTGTGTGTGTGTGTGTGTGTGTGTGTGTGTGTGTGTGTGTGTGTGTGTGTGTGTGTGTGTGTGTGTGTGTGTGTGTGTGTGTGTGTGTGTGTGTGTGTGTGTGTGTGTGTGTGTGTGTGTGTGTGTGTGTGTGTGTGTGTGTGTGTGTGTGTGTGTGTGTGTGTGTGTGTGTGTGTGTGTGTGTGTGTGTGTGTGTGTGTGTGTGTGTGTGTGTGTGTGTGTGTGTGTGTGTGTGTGTGTGTGTGTGTGTGTGTGAGAGAGACAGACAGAGAGAGATTATATCATTGATGCAAGATTTTAGTCTTGGATCTTGCACCTCGCCTTCTCCTTTCTTGTGGTCTCAGGGCTCCATGGCTGTTTTCCAAGCAGTGTGTCCAGCCAAGCAAGCTGACTGATCAAAAAGGCAACGTCCAACTGTTAGTAGCTGAGTTTGTGAAGAGTCAGGGAGTCACTCACACTGTTAGCTTCAAAGAACACGTTTCTGGCCTCTTGACTCCAACCTGATACCTGATACCTGAGCGGCTGTAAAAAAAAATTAATTTAGGTATATTTTGTTCCATTCTACCAGTCGCTGGGCTCAGCAGCTGTGGCTTGATACGATGGGTAGTTGTAACCGAGCACAGAGTTGTATGGTGTTGTGTGCCATTCTATGAATATCATCATCTTCATTGATCGATTCTTTATTTTGGGCTCAGTGAGACTTTTTTGTTTTTGCAGCCATTTTGTCCCAGAGGACAGTGGCTGCTATCGTGGCTTTGCAGTAGTCGGGGCTTTGGGTATTCTGGGGCTTTGGATTTTTTTGTATGTACTGTACGGTTGAGAAGGAGAATGATTTATTTCACCATACCATAAGACATAGCAAGATCTAAATGGTCGTCTGATCCTGAGTTTATGTACAGGGCATTCCATGGTAGTACACCATCAACCAGCAGGTCAAGGTGACTGACGTAGAATTCAAAGGATAGAAATGCCATTCCAGGTCAGATCTATATTCCTGAACGGCCATTTGATCAAATTAGATTAGATTAAAATGTATAGTTTGGCATCCATCAGAGTGCAATAGTAATATTCAACGTACAGGTGATTAATTGAACTGTGTATAAAATATATAAATTAGTACTATTGAGTAATAGTGCTAATCGGATGTACAGAGTTGTAGTATTAATATGTACAGTGATACAGGTATACAGACACTATGGTAGTAAGTCATACTGACCAGCGGCGTAACTTAATAGTAGGTAAGGGATGTGTACAGATATAGATATAGTATCTACAGATATGCAAAAAAGATAATATGCAGGTATGTACAGACAGATGTGGATAGATGTATATGGTTTTAATATATATATTTAGTGTATATATATATATATATATATATATATATATATATATATATATATATATATATATATATATATATATATATATATATATATATATATATATATAAACGGTATACTGTACAGCATTGGCTGGCATACCTAAAGATGGCAGACACTGAACTTTTGGTAAGCTTGTCACGGGCGTGAACAGTACTTTTGGCGCATGACACTGAGAAAGATGGTCTACGTCAAAAACACGGTGTTACTGCACATTCCATCAGCGTTTTTTGAACATGTGCACTCTCTGCACATGAAACATGTATGTTGCCAGATATTAAGCCCCCCCCCCCCCCCCCCCCCACCGGCCATGAATCTATTTGACGGGGGCTTCTCCAATGGATGCGTCTCCTGTGGGCTACTTACGACATCATAAATCCAAATGTGCCTCTCGACTCATGGTTGCCTGCGCGCCATCGTTCTCTCATATCTCTTCTGCCACACCCCACTGTACGCAACCCAGAACTAATGGATATACTGTAGGATAGATATGCCCTGTTCTAAAACCAGAAGGGATGTGAAAGAAATCTTGGGAAATATACAGTATGTGTGTATTTCTGCTGTTGTTAATGTTTAATGTCCTACAGTCAGAGTCGTCGTAGTTTGGTGAACAATGTTCACTTCAGAAAGGTAAATTCATTCCTTCTTCATTTTGATATGTATGCTGTTGATGGGTCATTGGCTAAATTCAGCAGAGGCCGCATCAATTTAGATTAGATTAGATTTGATTTGCTTCAAATGTATTGTCATTATACAGCACAAGTGCAGTACAACAGAAATAAGTGCAAATGTAACAGTAAAGTATACTATATATATATATATATATATATATATATATATATATATATATATATATATATATATATATATATATATATATATAGTATACAATGTACAGGTGATTAAACTGGTTATAAACTATATAGATTAGTACTACTGAGTATAGTGCTAATCAGATGTATGTACAGAGTTGTAGTATTAATATGTACAGTGATAAAGACACTATGGTAATAAGTGGTAAGGGATATGTACATATATAGATAGTATCTATAGATATATAAAAAGTATTATATGCAGAGACTGTATGTACAGACAGAAAGAATAATATGATATATATATAGCATTATTGTACATTGCATCATGAGTTATATGGGTTATATGCAGGAGATATAATATAATATGTATTATATCAGTACTAACCTAGCTACCGTGCAGAGTAGACAGTATTATTCTTTTTGGGGCAATTACTCTGTTTCCAAGATAGAGCTAGCAAAGCAGATTGGTAAGCAGAGAGGCAATTTATTGCTGGATTAGCATAATGCCTTCTCTTATCAGAGCACACCCCGTCCTCACAGTTCAACTCGCAGCGATGAATGTACTGTAGGCTACGACCGACAGTGATACAGCTACCGCGCATATTTGACGTGGGGGAAGAAATGTCTGGCTAACAAGACAGCCTTTTTTTTGGTCAAACATACTGTCTGGTTATTAACGGGAAGGCTTGCTAGCGTAACTTTAGCTTTCTTGGTCATTGTCAGTGGCACACCGGGTGAAGTTTGCCTCTGCCAGAAAGCCAAACAAACACATTCATTTTGAACTGTGATGAGGCTCTAGCCGTCCAGTATATCAAAAAATAATCAACACTATTTGAGTACCATGGTATAAGTAAGGGATAATGTATAGCTACGAGGTCATTGTCGCAAAATAATTGACCGACACGGAGTTTAAAATACCGAGCCGCCTCGGCGAGGTGTTTTAAACGTCAGTGAAGGTCAATTATTTTGCGACAATGATCGAGTATAGCTATACATTATCCCGCTTATTACATGGCTAACTTACTAACAATATACCTAATTCATTTTACATCGACTCGCAACACTGGTTCTGGCTCCGCTCGTCGCTCCGCCCCCTGTCATCGCCGGCAGCTTCCCCGGCAGCAGAACACCGGCACTGTCTAACTGCACTGAAACAGTGTGTGTCAGTGGGCTTGATTGCGAACAGCTGCGCACAGCGGTCATTATTGTCCCACAGCGGTCATTATTGTCTGATAACTGACTTCTGACGCGCGCTATTGACCAATCACAAGCAAGCATTTCGGCGAATGTGAAAAAGCCGTATAATGACCCATAATCACCTCTATTCTTGCACTGCTTAACTCTGTAATAAATCTCCTGTGTGTGAACAGCTGCAAAGTGTAGACCCTGCATGTGGGTATAGACTGTTTCAACTTGGCACCATAAACATTGTGGACCTTAAATTCACTTCCTGTTGCAATGTTTGCTAATGCAACAAGCTAATAGTAAACGCTGTCGTCCCCCACCAGTGATGTAGTTCCCCCCTTGGGTCAGTCAAGTCTGCATAAAGAGATAATAAATGTGTTCTGAGTTTGTCCCATCACAGACAAATGTGTTATTAACCACCCAGACATATTTGGATGATTACAAAACATTTATAACTATTACTAACCCAGCTCAAAAACAGCTCATATGGCTGCTCAGACCATTTCTCTGGAGTGTGGGGGTGGTCAGATCCTGCTTGATTGACAGTTCCCTTTCAGTTCAAGTGTTTTCCATTCAATCACTAAAATGTTTTGCTAGAAACGACCAAATATATCAAATGTAGCCTACCCTACTTGGCTAGAAAGCTTGACTAATCGACTAACTAGCCAACTAGGTTATTATTGAACTAGACCTCCCAGATTATGGCGCTAATCTTTTTTGCATTTTCCATTCAGTTCTCTGAGTTTAACATTCACCAAAACGCATCAATCATGTATCAAGTTGTCAACAACATGAATCACAGACTGTCTGAGCTTGTCCCAGTCTGCCGACCACTGCACATCCATAACACAAGAAATAGGCATCTTATATTTGGCAAGAGGAGAAGGCTCAAATGTGCTAGCCTAAGCATAGCATGCAGAGGCCGACAGATCTGGAACAAGCTTGACGAGAGTCTGAAAATGTCTAAATCCTTTAAAACATTTAAAAAATCACTGAAAGAGGAACTGCTTAAATCATATCTCTAATTAGAATCATAACTTAGGTATATAAATTGTCTGTATTATGTATCTATGTTGTATGCCAGTTAGTAGGTAGGTGTGTAAACTTACCCACGTTGTATGTTTTGTTTTGTTTTGTTTTGTTTATTGTTTTTGTTGTTTATATTCTGTCTATATTTGTGTTCAGGCTCCCTCCAAAAGCTTTAAATAGCTTCTTGGGAGACCTGGCACTACACAATTGCGACGTTGTTGTATCACATGAGGATATTTACATGTAATGTATCGTGTGTGTGTGTGAATAAAATTCATTCATTCATTCATTCATTCATTCATTCATTCATTCATTCATTCATTCATTCATTCATTCATTCACATACATGAAACGGTTAGCATTAGCATCACAGGTTGTTTCCATCCTGCAAGCTGATTGGCTGACAGTGCGTTCCATAGTGACTAAATCCCGGTGTGGTCTGGGGTAAATTTCATACATGTACATAGGAACAATAAATAAGAATAAACAATACAAATAAATCAGCTAAGACAGCTAAGTCAACACACAGTGGTCGGAGATTGTACTTTTAAATGCAGCAAAGGAAGGAAGAACCTTCAGCTTCAGAGTCAGTTGGAGGGCATCAAAGGAAAAAGCAGTTTTTCCTAGTTCAGAGCAACCTCCAGGAACCCTAAGAACCAACCGGTCATTTGAACTTGTAGAATAGGTTCTATGGATTTTACCCCCCCCCCCCCCCCCCCCCCCCCCGGGTCAATCAATGTGCGGGAGAATAACTGACAGGAAATAAACTTTGGTCCAAACTGTTTCCTAGCAACAGCCTTCCAGGTGTAAGCGTCTATAGTGGGCGTATATTGATTTACCTCAGCGTGTTGCACCTCACTTCCCTTTCATTCAAACCCAGGGCCGTCACTCGTCCCCTACATCTTTTATGAGGAAAATCATCACGTCTCTTTCATGGCTCCTAACAGTTTTGATCGCAGGTGTAATGGGTCAATGCCCAAGCGACAAAATATTTGAAAGGAAGACCTTCATGCTTTGGCAGAGAAAAGGACTCCTCACAGCGTGTCAATCTGTCCATGTCAACTTCCCAACACTTTCAGAACTTTCAAGTGTGTGTGTGGGTGTGTGCGTGTCTGCAAGTACATACTGTACATGTGTGTTGATCCGTGTGCATTCTAAGATCCTTCCTATGCTTCTTAGCATCCTTCCTATGCTTCCTAACACCCTTCCTTTGCTTCCTAACATCCTTCCTATGCTTCCTAACATCCTTCCTACGCTTCCTACCATGCTTCCTATGCATCCTAACATGCTTCCTAAGATGCTTCATATGTTTCCTAACATGCTTCCTACTGTATCACCCTCCCTATATGCTTCCTAACATCCTTCATATGCTTCATAACATGCTTCCTACTGTATCACCTCATGCTTCCTAACATCCTTCCTATGCTTCATAACATGCTTCCTGCTGCATCACCCTCCCTATGCTTCCTAACACCTTTAGTATGCTTCATAACATCCTTTGTGTGCTTCCTAACACCCGTTATATGCTTCCTATTACCGTCTAGCGTTAGCATGCTAATGCTAATAACTATAATTGGAGAGCGGGCAGTGTTTTTGTGTTTTTCTGGTGGAGATTTGCGCTTTACTGAGTACACATTTCTAGTTTACTTTATAAATGATGACATAAGTTGATTTTCCCTGTTGTTGTCATTTTGAGAAACAATTAGAGAGAAGGGGGGAAGATAGAGGAGGGAGCAGCAGAGAGACGGAGAGAGCGGAGAGGGAGGGCGTTATACAGAGAGAGGGAGAGAGAGTTATACAGAGAGAGGGAGAGAGGGAGAGAGAGTTATACAGAGAGAGGGAGAGAGAGTTATAGAGAGAGAGGGAGAGAGAGTTATACAGATAGAGGGAGATAGAGTTATACAGAGAGAGGGAGAGAGAGTTATAGAGAGAGAGGGAGAGAGAGTTATACAGAGAGAGGGAGAGAGAGTTATACAGAGAGAGGGAGAGAGAGTTATACAGAGAGAGGGAGAGAGAGTTATACAGAGAGAGGGAGAGAGAGTTATACAGAGAGGGGGAGAGAGAGTTATACAGAGAGAGGGAGAGAGAGAGTTATACAGAGAGAGGGAGAGAGAGAAGGAGTTACAAAGGGACAAAAAGAAAGGGAGAGATAATGAGAGGGTAAAAGAGAGATTGTGTGTGTGTGTGTGTGTGTGTGTGTGTGTGTGTGTGTGTGTGTGCGTGTGTGCGTGTGTGCGTGCGTGCGTGCGTGTGTGTGTGCGTGTGTGTGTGAGAGAGAGAGAGAGGGAGAGAGGGAGAGATAGTGTGAGAGAGACAGACAGAGATAGAGAGAGAGTAAGAGAGAGAGAGAGAGAGGGAGAGAGAGTGTGATAGTGTGTGAGAGACAGACAGAGATAGATAGAGAGTAAGAGAGAGAGTAAGAGAGAGAGAGAAAGAGAGAGAGAGAGCAAGCTTATCATGAAAAGCACTCCAGATTCCATGTTAACTCAGCATGTCTTGGTTCTCTACTACTGACATGTGGTGTTAAAAGCTTTCTGCTTGTGGCTCCTTCTGTGAAAAACATCAAACAAAAACATCAAACATCAAGAACATTTGTATATATTATGCAGCAAGCCCATTGCATGAACGATTTATATATAGACAGACACTGATCCATATAGGAAGTTTAATTGAATTTAATTTAAATAATGTGGATCATTGTTAATGGAGACCTCGGATTCGTGATTCCTGATTCAGTACAAAGATTCGGATATTTAACCCGGATGAGTCAGGAACCACCCAGCACTAGTAGTTATGGAGTATTGACTGGAGGTAGGAGGGAGCCGTTCCTCTCACTGCACGGTATGCCAGGTCAAGGACTTTGAAGTGGATTTGTGCGGCAATGAGAAGCCAATGCAGCTCTCTGAGAAGTGGGCTAATGTGGGCTGACTTTGGTAGATTGGAGATCAGGGGGGCTGCTGTTGTTTGTCTGAGTTGAAGTGGCTTGGTGGCGGTAGTGGGTAAAACATTTAGCAGTGCATCGCAGTAGTCGAGGGGAGGGGAGGATCTGTCTGACTCAGGAAGAATCACACTCTTTCCTTGATCCTTCTTGATCCTCCAATCTAAAACTGTTGCTTCCCTCAGACAAACTTTGATCCTCCAATCACAACTGTTGCTTCCCTCAGACAAACTTTGATCCTCCAATCAAAACTGGTGCTTCCCTCAGACAAACTTTGATCCTCCAATCACAACTGTTGCTTCCCTCGGACAAACGTTGATCCTCCAATCACAACTGTTGCTTCCCTCAGACAAACGTTGATCCTCCAATCACAACTGTTGGTTCCCTCAGACAAACGTTGATTCTCCAATCACAACTGTTGCTTCCCTCGGACAAACTTTGATCCTCCAATCACAACTGTTGCTTCCCTCGGACAAACTTTGATCCTCCAATCACAACTGTTGCCTCCCTCAGACAAACTTTGATCCTCCAATCACAACTGTTGCTTCCCTCGGACAAACTTTGATCCTCCAATCACAACTGTTGATTTCCTCAGACAAACTTTGATCCTCCAATCACAACTGTTGCTTCCCTCGGACAAACAACGGTTGTGGCAGATGATGTTGCTTGTTTCAAGAAGCTGCACTTGATCCATGATAATAATAGCCTAGTTGAAACAAGATAAAATCTCTTACTAAGCTGGTCTTTTTTTTTTCATATAATCAGTCAAGTGATTACAAACACTTTTATGTCCATCTTGTAGCTGCATTGATTTTGATTGCATAGAGCAACAGTTGTGATTGGAGGATCAAAAAAGAGAGGGTTGATAGGTCAATTGGCCATATGATAGACATATGCAATCATATTCATCTACAAGATGGACTGAACAGGGTTCATAATCACTTGACTGATTATATAGGGGGGGGGGACTATAATGGACTAACCAAGTACTTCTCACTTCCTGTAACTCATCACATGAGCTACACAAGGCGCCGCATTGGCTGGCTCACTAGGGGTTGGAGGGGGGGGATCGATACAGCATAGTATCATGACACACACACACACACACACCTTAGGAGACTAGAGCAGCCACTGGCTCCATTCACCCCCAATGAGAGACGTCAAGGTTGATATTGGAACTTCTCTTTCAAGTTGAAGATGTTCGGAAAATGTTTACACTAAAGTGGAAAATTTTTCTGACAAGTACAAGTTGGTTTGAGACTTGAATAAGGGTGCGAACCATGGGGGAGCTGGGGGAGCCATGGCTCCCCTATATGAGACATCAGCCCCCCTGAAAACATGAGTTGTGCATTTTTAGGGGGTCTCTAAAATACACACACAATCTCTCTTTTACCCTCTCATTATCTCTCGCTTTCTTTTTGTCCCTTTGTAACACCCTCTCTCTCTCCCTCTCTGTGACCTCTGACAATAAATGCTATTTTTGCCATGCATTTCTAATTTTTCTGTAATTTTCTGTATCGTCATCATCGTGTATAATAATAAAATTAGGCTATTTTGATGTATGATTAATGATTTTTCCGCACTAATTCACCGTAATAGACAATAGCATAAATCTATGGGGTTGCTGCACTGCAGATATACCCTACTCGTAATAGATGGCAACATGCATGCTATTCTTGCGTTTACCATTCGGAGCGTGGCGGCGCTGCAGCCTGCAGGCACAAATCAAACTTCAACCGCCGTTTAAAAAAAATACAGGTATTCAGGATAATGTCGAAAGTTAAACGAAATATCAAAGAAGTAAGCCTTCTAACCAATTTTGGTTTTACAAAGAAGGCGAAGCAGCCTGCTGCGGGGACTACTTTTGTGACATGCAGATTTTGAGAATTGGGCAGATCTTCACCATCAGGTGGTTGGCGATAATGTTGCATTTGCCTACTATAATAATGTTAGACTCGATGTGTTTGGTTGTGGACTTGTTGCTCGGTATTGGTTCATCCGTGTGTTTATGTGTAAATAGGACTGTTGTGTGTGAATTTTAGTGTTGGATCAGAGGGGTTAATCTGAGCATGTGTATTTCAATATGTGCGTCTTCATCATGCATGCAGACACCTGCGTGGTGTGGACTATGTGTGGTTCTGTAACGTTACGCATACCTATAGCCCAGCGGTTCCCAAACTTTTTTGGCCGTGCACCCCCTGTCACCTCCCGACCTAGCTGACGCACCCCCCAATGGGTTTCTGTTAGACATTTTTTTTTATTTTTTTTTATTTTTTATTTTATCTCTTCCCACGGTGACTATGGATAGGGAATTTCTTTATTTAATTAAAATGTTCACGACAACATGGATGCATGTACTCTGCCAGCATGTTTAATATCCATAATACTAAAGGTTTGACTAAGATTTTTATGAAATTTTATTGTAAAAAAAAATAAAAAAAAAAATTATTTACCACCATTAGCCTTTTCATGTCACGCACCACCTAGAGGGCGCTCCACTGTTTGGGAACCACTGTCAGCAAGGGTCACAGTAAAGTCCTCCCTGTGAGGCACGCGCAGCGCTGCCCCCCCCCCATTTATTTTTATAAATGTTTTACCAGGTAGTCACTTGAGATCAAATATCTCTTTTTTGAGCAAGACCTGGGCTAGAGGGGACCTGGGCTAGAGGGGACCTGGCCTAGAGGGGACCTGGGCTAGAGGGGACCTGGCCTAGAGGGGACCTGGGCTAGAGGGGACCTGGCCTAGAGGGGACCTGGCCTAGAGGGGACCTGGGCTAGAGGGGACCAGGGCTAGAGGGTACCTGGCCTAGAGGGGACCTGGGCTATAGGGGACCTGGCCTAGAGGGGACCTGGCCTAGAGGGGACCTGGGCTAGAGGGGACCTGGCCTAGAGGGGACCTGGGCTAGAGGGGACCTGGGCTAGAGGGGACCTGGCCTAGAGGGGACCTGACCTAGAGGGGACCTGGCCTAGAGGGGACCTGACCTAGAGGGGACCTGGGCTAGAGGGGACCTGGCCTAGAGGGGACAGGGGCTAGAGGGGACCTGGCCTAGAGGGGACCTGACCTAGAGGGGACCTGGGCTAGAGGGGAGGTCACAGAGAGGGGAGGTCACAGAGAGGTCACAGAGAGGAGAAGTCACAGAGAGGTCACAGAGAGGGGAGGTCACAGAGAGGAGAGGTCACAGAGAGGTCACAGAGAGGGGAGGTCACAGAGAGGGGAGGTCACAGAGAGGGGAGGTCACAGAGAGGTCACAGAGAGGGGAGGTCACAGAGAGGGGAGGTCACAGAGAGGTCACAGAGAGGTCACAGAGAGGGGAGGTCACAGAGAGGGGAGGTCACAGAGAGGTCACAGAGAGGGGAGGTCACAGAGAGGTCACAGAGAGGGGAGGTCACAGAGAGGGGAGGTCACATAGAGGAGAGGTCACAGAGAGGTCACAGAGAGGGGAGGTCACAGAGAGGTCACAGAGAGGGGAGGTCACAGAGAGGTCACAGAGAGGGGAGGTCACAGAGAGGTCACAGAGAGGTCACAGAGAGGGGAGGTCACAGAGAGGAAAGGTCACAGAGAGGTCACAGAGAGGGGAGGTCACAGAGAGGGGAGGTCACAGAGAGGTCACAGAGAGGGGAGGTCACAGAGAGGTCACAGAGAGGTCACAGAGAGGTCACAGAGAGCTTCAGGAGGATCAGGGGGTGGGGGAGGAAAAGAATAATGGTGGAGAGATAGAAACAGAGAGAGAGAGAGAGTTCCTGAGGACAGGACTCTGTTGTTGTTTTGTTTATTTGCTTGTTTATTTGAAGGATCCCCATTAGCTGATGCCATGGCGACCAGCTATGTCTTCCTGGGGTCAACACCTGACATCCTGTATAAAATCGGAACATAGTTTAACAGGAAGATGGCTTTGTACGAAAATTGCAACCCCTCCCCCACCATGTGGAGAAACCCTTCTTAATATATTCGGGGCCATTCGATTTCCCCATCTAGCTATATAGCACGGCTAGGTTTTCATTACATAGTTTCACTGTGCGTCACGTTGTTTGTAGAGCTAAATCTATATTTTATATTCTAGCTATGGAATACCATGGTCAGTAACTATCTTCCGTTCAAGATGCAAAAAAGAATACTTTTTTTCATGAATACGTTCACGTGTTATCCCGTGGTGAATATGAGTATAATTTCGGAATGATCCGGGCTAATTCCTGGGAGGCTGGCTATAGGGCGCAACGTGAATTCTACTAAAACCATTGGCGTTTCGTCCCTGGACACACTATTATTTTCAAAATCAAATGCGTATGATAGATATTATGTCTCATCATGTATGCATGAAAGGGGGTGGGGTCGTTTCTGATTAATTGATTGCCAATAACGGCATTCGTTATTACCACAACACACACCGATCAGGGGGATGGGTATGAAAACCATGCACAATCAAGTCAGATTGTCCTTACCTGTGGTTGGTGGTATTCCAAAAAGAATATTCCAATTATTTGATTGCCATCTGGTCCATCCTATGCCCATCTGGTCCATGACATAACCCACCACAACATACTGTATGGATCGGGGGTCCCGAAAATGATTCAATGTGATCGAGTGAAGCCCTAAGTTTCCCATTACTAGAAAAGTCCATCGGGAGACATATAGCACCCGGTCTGGAACAGGGTTTACTGCACTCTCAATACTGCCTACTAGCAGGATCTGGCCAGTACTGCACCTTCGGAGTCCCAGTATGCCTTTTAACGGCAACATACAGGTCCCTGACGTATATATAAGTTTTTGGCCGTTAACCGTCGGCGCCCAATAACGTATATATATATATACGTGAAAGTGTTAACGTTCGATTGCCCCGTAATAAAACAAACACGCACGCACGTTGCTTGCACTTTGCTCTTGTCTGTCGGCTCCGGGCTGCATTTGTTTGAAAGTACAATTTGCCGCCTTTCGATCGTCACCACACTCAACCTATTGCGTGCTTTAGGTCTCATGTTACAAGATAAAATATCCGGCGAGCGTCATTTGACAAACATTTGTTAAATACTCATTTTCCGTGGGATTTTTATAAACTTTGGACCTGTACTACATAAGACTTCAGGCTATGGAACCGTTATGTTGTCCAGCTCCTACCTCTCAGCTGGAACCAAAAAACAGGAATCTGGCAAGTCAACAAGTCAACCAGACCCGGCGCCATGGGCGGGCATTAGGGGGCCGGGCCCGCCCACTGAGTCAGCTGTGCCCACCCTGGTAAAAATGACTTCCTTAGTCGGGGACTGCCCTAGTGGGCACTGATGTCAACAACAACACTACTGAAGCTAGCATGGCACTCTGTGAGAATTCGTTTTCTACCCTCAAGAACGTCTTTACAGAACATCGCCTTAGTATGCTTCATCGATGCAAGGCCAATTTAATTCAGTTGGCATTTGAGAAGGACTTAACAAAAAAGTTCAGGAATGAGTGGAGAGGGGCAGTGTTTTAAGAACATTTCACTCTGTCCCCAAACGCCGCTTGCCGCTCTATATGATGGTGAGTAGCCTGTGGAGGAATTTTGTTTGCTTTTTTATGCACCTTATTTTTGTCAGTTCAGTTTGTCAGTCAATTCAGAAGTGTTGAATAAATGGAGACTTTTCAAAGATATAGAATAGAATAGAATAGAAATGTATTATCCTGAGGGAAATTTTACACTGCAAATCACTCAACATTAAACATTTAGACAGAACAAGTCACGAATAAGAATAACAAAACAAATGGCCTAAGAATAGAATAAAATGAAATAGAATAAAAATAGAATAAAAGATACAGTAAATAAATACAGTAAAAATATACTGATGTCTACAGTAGGTGTAATATTGCACAGTGCTGTTTAAAAAGTAAGAGTCCAGGAAGATGGTAACTGTCACTCTGTGCTCAGTGATGCAGTGAGGCACAGTGATGCATTGTATAGTCTGATGGCTGTCAGAATGAAGGACTTCCTGTGCCGTTCAGTGCTGCATTTAGGTAGTGTGAGCCTATAACATGCTCCTCCTGTCAGCCACGTCTGTGTATAGTGGGTGGGAGGGGTTTTCCCTGATGGCCTGGAGCTTAGCAAGGTTCCTCCTCTCCGCCACCCTCGCTAGAGTCCAGCTCCACCCCAACCACGCTACTGGCCTTCCTGAGCATCTTATCCAGCCTGTTTGTGTCCCCTGCTCTCAGTCCGCTGCCCCAGCAGGTCTGTTATATATATCCGTTCAGTCTGTTTTTGTATAAGTGAATGTTCTTAAGATAGAGAGAAATTAGATTTTTCAATTGCCTCTCTGCTGTTTAGTTCAGCACCGTGGGCAGCGCCAAGCAAGCCACAGTGCCGTTGTCCCAGCTGAAACGTATAAAAGGGAACTTGTGTTGAAAAACCATTGTGCGCCCCCGAGAAAATTGTATGCCCCCCCTCTAATTTGTTTCTGCAGCCTGGTCTGAAGTCAACACAAAAGTAAGGAGCAAATATTTTATTTCAGTGTGTTCAAACCTCGGTTTCTCTATTACATTAGCACTCAAAGTGATTTTTCTTTATTGTGTAAGATACTTCAGAATGTTACCTTTCAAAAGAGATCAGACTCATGCATATGCTATAAGTATAAAGTATAATAAGTTGCTAATTACTTTGGGTATGCAATCATCAGGCGTTTTATGCAAAATGCTTAAGCTTAAGGGGTTAACCAATAACTGAGTTCTGAATAGATTAATCTAAATGAGTCTCAGATCCAATATATGTATGGAATTAGCAAACACCAGATTAAGTCCTGTATCTTGTTCCTTATGCTACAGATATTCACTCGTGCAATTGTCAAGCCTTTGTTCGGGAGCATTTAAAAGGGCTGTACAATACATTTTTATGTAATCTAATCTAATCTCATTTTGATCAGTCGCAAATTGCTTTTGCGTTGCCTGTGGATTCTGTGTCCACACGGTCCTGTGGTTGCATGCTCGTTTAGGGATCTGGTGGGGCGTTTATTAGGGGTGTAACGGTACACAAAAACCACGGTTCGGTATGTACCTCGGTTTTGAAGTCAAGGTTCGGTACGGGTATTCGGTACAGTGGGGGGAAATGTGGCTTTCCATGTTCCACTCAGGGGTGATGTAGTGTGCAGTAACTAATTGTACTTGTAGGGCTGTCAACGAATATTCTATATTGAAATTAATAATCGACTTGTAAAAAAAATATATATATATATAATAATAATTATATTAGATTGTGAAAAAAACAGCCCCTGGTGGGCGGTCGTTAGTGGTTAACATTGTATTCGTTCGGTACACAGCCGTACTGAACCTAAGGTCCAGTACTGAAACGGTTCGGTAAGGATACGTGTACCTCTACACCCCTAGCGTTTATGTATGCAAATTCAGGTGTATAATAATAATAATAATAACATTTTTTTTGTATAGCACTTTTCATACAGAAGTTGCAGTTCAAAGTGCTTCACAACAGTAAAAAATACAGGCATAAGCTAGCATCATTTTTTTTTAAATGTAAATACAAAGAGATAGAGAGGTAGCAAGGTAAGGCAAATCACAGTTCTTCAGTAATACAAATGATAAAATAGATTAGATAGAGTAAAAAAAGTGCGGTTTGATTCAGTTTAAAATAGGCTAAAAATAATAAAATAGAACGGACAGTAAAAAAGTGTGATAAGATTGTTCAATAAAAAATATATAACAACAGAGCAGTGTATCGCTCTTAGTACTTTGAGTTTCTTTACAAAGTTCTAACATACAACAGAGCATCGCTCTAACATACAACAGAGCAGTGCATCGCTCTTAACACTTTGAGTTTCTTTACAAAGTTCTAACATACAACAGAGCAGTCCGTCGCTCTAACATACAACAGAGCAGTCCGTCGCTCTAACATACTGTACAACAGAGCAGTCCGTCGCTCTAACATACAACAGAGCAGTCCGTTGCTCTAACATACAACAGAGCAGTCTGTCGCTCTAACATACAACAGAGCAGTCCGCCACTCTAACATACAACAAAGCAGTCCATCGCTCTTAACACTTTGAGTTTCTTTACAAAGTACAGTTCTAAATTACCTTATAGAACAACAGAGCAGTGCGTCGCTCACAACAACAGAGCATCGCTCTAACATCATAGAACCGACATATGAATTTGATTGGAAGTGTATGAAAGTAGGTAGGGTAAGAATAGTGCTGGTAAGCTACAATTTGTCAGGATATCCCTGATGTTTCATAAAAATGCCTGAGCAAAGAGATAAGCTGTCTTTTGAAGATATCTAGCGAGTTAGCTTCCCTGATGTTTTGGGGTAGTTTGTTCCACAGTTTTGGGGCATAGTTGATAAAGGCTGCATTACTGATCCTCTTTTGATTGTTTCTGGGAGTCTCTAGTAGTCCAGTAGCTGATGATCGCAGTGTTCTTGCTGGCCTGTCATTTATTGTGTTGGCGATGTAGCTAGGTCCCTGTCCATTTAGAGCTTTGTATGTAAGGAGAAGGACCTTAAAGTCAATTCTAAATGTTACAGGAAGCCAGTGTAAAGCAGCTAAGACTGGACTAATGTGCTCTCTCCTTTTGGTTCTAGTTAGCAGTCGGACTGCAGAGTTTTGGATTAGCTGAAGCCTCTCTGTGGTTTTCTTAGGGAGACCTGTGAAAAGTGCATTACAGTAGTCTAACCGGCTAGATATGAATGCATGAATTAGCTTCTCAGCATCATTTAGATTAAACCAGCTTAGCACATGTTCTGAGAAGGTTTTCAAGACGATCGATTCGAATATTGTGATCGATTGTATCAAATGCTGCACTGAGATCCAGCAGGATAAGAATGGAGATCTTATTCTCGTCAGAGTTTAGCCTGAGGTCACTGATTATTTTGGTAGGGGCAGTTTCAGTGCTATGATATTTTCTAAATCCCGACTGAAATTCTTCTAAGATGTTGTTTTCTTCAAGAAAGGAATTAATTTGAACTGAAACTATCTTTTCGAGAATGCGCTTTCAATTTAAGAATCTGTGGCATTCCTCATGTTCATGAATCCAGCAGGGATCTTTCTTAGGGTTGGTCTTATGGAGTTCGTAAGAAGACATTTAAGAAAATGTTCAAAAATGAGGTCCAACGTCATTATTTGGGATAAGAAGCTGCCATGGTCGTGAGGTCAGACACGTGCGTAGTTCAGGAACTACCTCTGGGTGTTGATCAGCTTGTCACTGCAGAATCACCCCTCTCCCAGGCGGCTCGTAGTTCAGGAACTACCTCTGGGTGTTGATCAGCTTGTCACTGCAGAATCACCCCTCTCCCTCGTAGTCCAGGAACTACCTCTGGGTGTTGATCAGCTTGTCACTGCAGAATCACCCCTCTCCCTCGTAGTCCAGGAACTACCTCTGGGTGTTAAGGATCAGCTTGTCACTGCAGAATCACCCCTCTCCCTCGTAGTCCAGGCGTCACCTCCTTCCTCTTCTTCACTGATAAGGTCAAAGTACAGTCTTCACCTTTATGTTTCATGGCGTGTGATTGTATCATCTTCTCGTCCTCGTAGCTCAGTAGTTTTACTGCGATCTGTCTCGACCTGCTTTCACCAAACCTCCCTCTTCTATTTCAATATCCTTCACGTTCAGGCCCTATTTCTCTCCTAACATTCCTTGTGATCTCGTTTCAGACACATCCTTGTTGACCTTTTTCCTCAGGGATGTGATGATGTTGCTCCTCCAAGATAGATTTTCCAAATAGTCCATCTTCTCGACGATCCCAACAAGGATCTTTGACAGATTTTTCTTAGAGTGTGCTGGGTTTGAGAGGTCGATTCTGTTTAACCTCTTAAGCCTGATGGGTCCGGTACCAGACCCAAAATGACATCACGCCATAAATCCATCTCTATAGACTGTATGAATTAATGTTGAATTTTTTTTTCAATGTAGCCAAGAGTAAAGATCCCAACCCTGTCAAACCAGCAGTCAAAGTGTATATTTTCAGCAATACGTTTGTTTACCAATAGGTTAAATTGTTATTAGTGAAATATGAGCTGTGTGTGTGTGTGTGTGTGTGTGTGTGTGTGTGTGTGTGTGTGTGTGTGTGTGTGTGTAACTCTCAGTAACTCTCTCTCTCTCTCTCTCTCTCTGCTTCTATCTCTCTCCACCATCAATCTTCTCCTCCGCTACCCCCTGATCCTCCTCTCCTGTCTTTCTTGCACCTGCAGCTCTTCTCCTCTCCTGTCAATTGCTCCCCTCTATAGGGAGGTGTAGTCTGGCGTCACTTTAGTTTCCCGTGCGGTCCACTCGTATAGGGATTCATCATTGGGAAAATGCTAATTCTGCCTCATGAACATTGGCTAAGCTTTCCAGTTTTGCACAAAATGAGTTCCCTTCTATCACTAACATTATTGTAACTGAGGGGTACAATTCCCTGACTGTATTACTAGATATGATACTTACTACCACTACCTTTGTACTTAATATTCGGCCACCCAGTACACGGCATAAATATATTATCATAAACACTCTCACGTAGATGAAACGGATCCAACACAAATGTACGAAGTCGAAGTATGCGTTTATTACTACACAGCAATGGTGTGTAGCGCAAGCACTTAATCACTTAATTACATTTATGAATTGAAATAGTATGCACTTTTATGGCAAAGAGTATTCGTCGGTATATCAATAGAGAATGTCCAATCTCTGATGGCGCAGGTGGTAAATATACGACCTGGAATAGTTAAGGAATAACAGCAATGATACTTTAATGATTATATACTAGATACACTAAGGGGGGGTTAATCCGGTCGCTTGTAAGCCGACAGGAGTAGGAGGGGGGGGGGGGGGTAGAATCCGGCTGCCTCGTCCGGCCAAGGGTATCCCAGGTGAACCCACTGTAGTGCCGTTCAATGCGCCGGCGATCCTTGGACCACAGATGAAAGCAGGTGGACTCTTTGTGGGCCGGCTCTCTCCGGTCCACGGGGGAGAGACGTGAAGCGACCTCGTCTTGCAGAGCGTCTCCTCACCTTGCGTCCTCTCCAGGGGGGGGGGTTCCAACACACGGCAGTGTCGCGGGTCTTTATCCATGGAATAATCAAAGTATACAAAGCATAATCCGTGCCTGGGAAGGCGGGCTGTCGTCGGTAGAATAATCCGGTATACAGGTCCACTCGCTCGTCGGCTCTGGGGCTCCTCGGGTGCAGCTTCACATGGGGTCAACCACCCTGGGTAAGCAGCCAGTTCTCTGCCCGAAACGATGGGGTACTGACTACGGTAGTATTCTCACCGCACGAAGCACTATATATTAACAGACTATTATTAGCTTAATAGACTACGTCCAACTCGACGATATAGTGCCAAATATGACTATTCAAATATTAATATACACGATGTCTCAATACCGATGGTAGGCGAACTTGGCCTTACTCCCACACGTGGCGTCGCGGGGAGGCTTTACGTCTGTGACTCTATTGGAGGGTAAGAAACTGGACTGAAAAGGAAGTCCTACTTTAGTAGCGCAGTATATATACGCACTATGAACAAATAGTCCCATTAGTGGTGCGGTAGCCAGATTCCTACGTGGAACTAGGACTTGTTCGTACATGTTGAGCGGTACGTTTGAACTGGGTCTGGTGGGTATGGCAGCCTGGCACCAAGGTCTCGACCAATAGTAGAATGGAGACTATTATGGGATGTTCAGTAGGCTAGAATGGATATTCAATGCATATTGTACAAGGAATATACAAGGGATATCAAGGAATATTAGAGAATATACAAATACAATTAAATATATATATATAAATAAATATATATATTCGGTTTAATCTGGCCCTTCACAACAGCCACCCCCTGAATAGGTCCCAGACCTAATCAGTTAAACAGAGACAGATTAATCGCGTTGTCTATTTACACATAAGGGTTTGCTGTAGGGGTCAGTCAACTTCACAAAGTCATAGGGTTGTAGGGTCATGGTCATCATCGATTGTGTCTGGGAGTCGAGGCAGTTCTATGAGCCTCGCCACGGGACGGGTGTAAGTGCGACCCTGGACGAGCACTTCAGCTGCTCGGACCTTGCCGTCGGCACCGGTGATCACTTTGCTTACGCGGCCGGCCGGCCACATAGCTCTGGGCAGTGATTGATCAATAATCATGACGACTGTTCCTTCTGTCAAATTGTCTCTCTCCTTTACCCACTTCTGGCGGGTCTGTAGAGACGGTAGGTAGTGCAGTAGGAATGTCCTTTGTTGTGCACTCTCTATGGACGTGCAATCGTCTATGTTAGGGTCGGTGGAGGCTACGGTGCTCAATCCACAGAACACAGACTTCTTATTTTCCACCTCCTCTGGACTTGCTTCCCTCGGGATAGGCATGGGCCACTGTCCTTCCGGGAGTCTTAGGAATGCGGGGCCGTCACTGTAAGCATTGCGACGGGTGAGGTCATCCAGGGGCATCCCCCGGGTGATGACGTCAGCTGGGTTCTGTTTTGTATCAACGCAGCGCCACTCTGTTTCTCCGGTTAACTCTTCGGTTAAGTCTTGAATCTCGGTGACTCTGACTCCCACGAAGACTTTGTACTTGCATGAGTCCGATTTGATCCAGGCGAGTACCGTCGTGGAATCTGACCACAGGATTGTTCTAGACACCGGTATGGTGAGCTCACGTTGGATGAGCGTGGCTAGGTGCGCTCCGGCTAGGGCTGCGCAGAGCTCTAGACGTGGGATAGATTGTTGCTTGCGTGGGGCTATTCTCGAGCGGGCGAGGACAAATGCTGTGTAGATCTCTCCCCCCTGGTCTTGGGCCTGTAAGTAGGCTACTGATCCGTATGCGACCTCTGAGGCGTCACTGAAGACGTGTAAGTCCATTTTACATGTCTCTGGCCTCACCGTGGGTGGGAAGTAGCTTCGGCGCATATTAACGCCTGGGAGTGAGTGGAGCTCCATCTCCCACTCTCTCCAGGTGGATGCAAGGTGTGCGGGAATGGGGTCGTCCCAGCCCTGGTCCTTGTCCCACAATGCTCGTACAATAATTTTTGCCCTGGTGGTGTACGGTAGAATACATCCTAGCGGGTCATATTGTCGGGCGAGTGTTGTGTACACACTCCGTCTGGTGGTCGGCGCCGCCGCCGGCCTTCCCTGCTCCGTAGTCAGGGGCTTGTGTCTGTAGTGAAGCGAATCTGTTTTGAATCGCCACACCAATCCCAGGGTCATCTCCTGGGCTTCTCCCGGGATTGTAGCCATCCAGGTCTCGCTGCTGGCTGCCTTGTCCTCGGAGGAGAGGCTGCGCAGTACTTGCGGATCGCTGCTGGCCCACTGCCTGAGATCAAAGCCGCCTTTGATCAATGAGGCGCGGAGTTTAATCAGGAGAGCCTTGGCTTCTTCTTGGGTTGAAAGGCTTTGTAGACAGTTGTCTACGTAGAAGCTGTTCTTTACGCTGTGTCGGACCTCTTCGTCCGCTGCTGGGTCCTCTGCTACATGTTTCTGTAGTGCAAATGTAGCACAGCAGGGGCTGCACGTCGTTCCGAAGGGGAGGACTTCCCATTGGTAGATGGCTGGGTGCTCATCTCCTGGCTTCTCTCTCCATAGGAACCGTAACAGGGGCTTGTCCGCCTCTACTAATCTCACCTGCAGGAACATTCCTTTAATGTCCCCGCTGATGGCCACCTTTTCCTGGCGGAAGCGGAGTAGAACGCCGAGTAGGGAGGGGCCGAGTGTGGGACCGGGCAGTAACTCTTTATTCAGATTTTGGGATCCGATCTGGTAGCTGCAGTTAAACACCATGCGGTCTTTACCGTTGTGATGGACCTTGTGGTGGGGCACGTACCACGATTCAGTGGTCTGGTCAGCCTCTTTAATGTCCATCTTTGTGACGTGTCCCGCTGTGATGAGCTTCTCAATCTCAGCGCGGTATACACTCTCTTGGGCGGGGTTCTTGGCTAAGCGCCGCTCCGTGTTCAGCAGGTACCGTTCTGTGGCGTCTGTCTTGGCGTGGAAAGTAGGCATTCCTTCTCGCCGCAGGAGTGGCGTGGCGTATCTCAACACGCCGTTGACCGGGACTCTCTTGGTCCCTGTCTCGAGGAGGTGAATGGCGTAAATGTCATCTTTAGAGCGAATGTCTTTCTTTCCGTTCTTAAAGGGCATTTGTTCCAAGGTCCATAGCCGCTCTACGTGTTGCAGGAGTGCGGTTTCTCCCTCTGTGACTCGGGAGTGGAGACATCTAGTGGCTGTACTTCGGTTGAGAGATTTGGCGAGCGGGCCTTGGAGAGTCCATCCCAAACGGGTCTCGACTGCTGCAGGACAGCCTCGGGGTCCGGTATGAACCCGGTCTATCGGGACAATGAGGTCTGCATGGTCGGAGCCTATCAACAGGGTCGGCATAGCATTGTCTATGAGCGGGATCGGTAACTTGCGCAGATGTGCATATTTCTCCATCAGCTTGGCGACGGGGTATGTGTACCGCGACAGTCCTATTTCTTGGCTGGTGAAAGCGTCTGTAATCTGGTACCGTCGCTCAGGCTGGCCGCTTGCTGCGATAGAGAATGAGACATTCTCGCCCTTTATCGTCTTCAAATCTCGTCTTATTGTCCGAATTGTCATTTGGGTTTCGCTTCCCCGCAGCCCTAGCTGGGCCGCAGCGGAGGCGAGTAGCAGGGTCTTCTCTGACCCGTCATCGAGGACGGCGTAAGTGTCCAGGACTTTATTCTGGTAGCTTAGTGTCACACGCACTACTTTTAGGAGTACTCGGGCTCCACTGCTGCTGGCGGGATCGATGTACATGACGCTCGCTTTGCGGCTGGATGGTGCGGGTGAAGGGCGCCGTCTGTTACTGTCGTGAAGTATGTCCAGATGGGCTCCATCGCACTTGGTGCACCTTTTCTTTAAGCGGCATTCGGCTGCCATGTGTGAGCGCGCACAGCGAAAACAGCGCTTGTTGGACTTTATCCATTGACCTGCTTCCTCCGCGTTCAGCTTGGGGAAGGAGTCACATTGCGCTAGCCAGTGTTCTTTCTCACAGTAGGGGCACACTATCTTCCACTTCTCCGTTCTGGAGGGGGTACTGTGGCTCCTGCTGCTCGGTACTGACTCCGATTGGTGCATCACAGTCACCGATCTTCTTCCATCATTTAGTCGTCTGGTTCCTTCTCTGGAGCCAGGGGTGCTCCGTCCGAATGTATCTAGCCGTAGGCTGCTGACTTCTCTCGCCAGGAAGTCTGCTAGATCGAGGAGGTTCGGTTCGGGGCCATTCGGGTCTCTGTGGTCCCTCTGCCGCCTAAAGCGCTCCTGACGAGCGGGCGGCAGCTTCTCCAGAATCCTTTCCACATTTGAGTTGGCGTAAAGTTCATGCCTCCCCTTCTCCCTTTGCGCTCCCAACATCCCTACCAGGGACTGCACTCTGATGGACAGGTCGTCCAGTGCTCGATTGTCTATTGCTGGGGGTAAGCGGTCGATGTGTCGGATCTCCTGGATCACGTAATCCCATATGCGCCCATACCTCTGGTCCAATGCTACCAGCGCTGCTGTGTATGGGGTGGTGGAAGTCGCGTAGGCGAGCGCTATATTATGTGCGCGGGGTACCTTTAAGTGCTTCAGTAGGATGGCGTATTTGTGGCGTTCATCCAATACATCCACCAACATGGTCTCCAGACACATGCGGAGTTCTGTATACTGGGCCCGGTTCTCTTGGGTGAAGTCGGGTACCATAGGCGTGCCAATGTATGACGCTGACTGTGGATACATCGGCGAGCGTTGGGGGAGAGGCCTCCTAGGCGAGTCTCCTCCCGCTCCTTGGTATGGGCTGGTACCGGCAGTGTACCATGGCCCGCTTGTCCAGGTGCTGTTCCTCGGTGCGGGTCGTGCGTCGTGCTCACCCGTGTATAGAGTCGGGGGTCTGTAGCGCAGCTCCGCGGGGGTATAGCCTGGGCTGTACCGGACCTCCTGGTCCGGTAGAGTACTGTGCTGTCTTCGGGCGTGGTTCTCCTCCTCTTCCTCTTCGTCTTCAGTTAGGTCATCCAGTGCTTGTAGTCTCTGGTTTAGCCTCTCCACAGGATATGCTGCTCCTTCCCGGTTGCTAGGTCTCGCTTGGACCGGTGGGGGGAGGTGGTCTGTGGGGGGTATAGACCTCGTCTGTTGGTCAAGTTCAGGGTTGTTTACTCGGCTAGGGGATGCCGCCCTGGAGGTGTGTCTAGACGAGTTCCTGGAGCCTCTGGCGGAGGGAGAGGGTGTTGTCCGTCTGATCAGCTGTTCTATTAGTTGCGACTGCTGTCTGTCGCGCGCTGCGTCCCGTTGAGCACCGGCTCGTTCTCGGGCCACATTCTCTTCCATCTGGATGCGTCTTATTTCTAGACGTATCTGCTCGTGTTCGCTTCGCTGCTGGATCTGCAGTCGGTCGCGTTCAGCAGCGGCGTTCAGGCTGATGAGGAAGGCCTGCTGTAGGGTCCTCTCTGCCTCGCTGGGAGAAGGCGGTTGTATAGGGGAGCCTTCCCTCGGGGTACTCCTTGCGGAGCCTTGGAGCTCTATCTCCACGGTGCTCTCCCCGTCTTCTTCCGTGCCGAGTTCTCTCTCGGTAGCGTTGTATTCCTCCCGGGACTCATCGGGGACTACTTCTTCAGTACTGGCGGGGTGTGAAGTCATGTCTGGTTCCCACTGGTCCCCACCGTGAACTTGGTCAGTTACATTAGAGCCCGTAGGGGCTTCTATGGTCGGGGTAGTCTGGGCGTTGGGGTTAGACATACTTTTACTTTCTAGTTTTACCGCGTTTACTGTTAGTAGAAGACTAGGTTGTTGACTGACAGCGTAAGCCTCTAAGTACTGAGGGAGCCGTCGTTCGCGCTGCGGGCGTTGGTTAGGAGGATCGTTTCGTGGAGTGTTCATCATAGGCCATTTCAATATTAATAACACTATATTAATATTACACTGATTACCCTCCGGCTCGAAGGACCAATTGTAACTGAGGGGTACAATTCCCTGACTGTATTACTAGATATGATACTTACTACCACTACCTTTGTACTTAATATTCGGCCACCCAGTACACGGCATAAATATATTATCATAAACACTCTCACGTAGATGAAACGGATCCAACACAAATGTACGAAGTCGAAGTATGCGTTTATTACTACACAGCAATGGTGTGTAGCGCAAGCACTTAATCACTTAATTACATTTATGAATTGAAATAGTATGCACTTTTATGGCAAAGAGTATTCGTCGGTATATCAATAGAGAATGTCCAATCTCTGATGGCGCAGGTGGTAAATATACGACCTGGAATAGTTAAGGAATAACAGCAATGATACTTTAATGATTATATACTAGATACACTAAGGGGGGGTTAATCCGGTCGCTTGTAAGCCGACAGGAGTAGGAGGGGGGGGGGGGGGTAGAATCCGGCTGCCTCGTCCGGCCAAGGGTATCCCAGGTGAACCCACTGTAGTGCCGTTCAATGCGCCGGCGATCCTTGGACCACAGATGAAAGCAGGTGGACTCTTTGTGGGCCGGCTCTCTCCGGTCCACGGGGGAGAGACGTGAAGCGACCTCGTCTTGCAGAGCGTCTCCTCACCTTGCGTCCTCTCCAGGGGGGGGGTTCTAACACACGGCAGTGTCGGGGGTCTTTATCCATGGAATAATCAAAGTATACAAAGCATAATCCGTGCCTGGGAAGGCGGGCTGTCGTCGGTAGAATAATCCGGTATACAGGTCCACTCGCTCGTCGGCTCTGGGGCTCCTCGGGTGCAGCTTCACATGGGGTCAACCACCCTGGGTAAGCAGCCAGTTCTCTGCCCGAAACGATGGGGTACTGACTACGGTAGTATTCTCACCGCACGAAGCACTATATATTAACAGACTATTATTAGCTTAATAGACTACGTCCAACTCGACGATATAGTGCCAAATATGACTATTCAAATATTAATATACACGATGTCTCAATACCGATGGTAGGCGAACTTGGCCTTACTCCCACACGTGGCGTCGCGGGGAGGCTTTACGTCTGTGACTCTATTGGAGGGTAAGAAACTGGACTGAAAAGGAAGTCCTACTTTAGTAGCGCAGTATATATACGCACTATGAACAAATAGTCCCATTAGTGGTGCGGTAGCCAGATTCCTACGCGGAACTAGGACTTGTTCGTACATGTTGAGCGGTACGTTTGAACTGGGTCTGGGGGGTATGGCAGCCTGGCACCAAGGTCTCGACCAATAGTAGAATGGAGACTATTATGGGATGTTCAGTAGGCTAGAATGGATATTCAATGCATATTGTACAAGGAATATACAAGGGATATCAAGGAATATTAGAGAATATACAAATACAATTAAATATATATATATAAATAAATATATATATTCGGTTTAATCTGGCCCTTCACAACAATTATTGTTTAAAGGTTCACTATTTGGGCAATTTTACACAATTCCTGTGAGTCTATGGAACACATCTGTAAGTCTTTTTTCAATAAAATTCATTGTTTTGTATTTTTAATCAAGTACTTTGGTGCACCACTTTCTCCCCTTCCAAAGTACAAGCAGTTTTTTGGCTGGGCTCCACCCATACTCGCAATGCGCTTTGAGTGACAGTCACCCACCTGCACTATAGCCTACCTAAGAGATGGCAGATACGCTAGCACAGAGGAAAACAGCAAAACGCAGAAACAGTAAAATAGTAACGTTAATACACTATTGACACATGTGCAGACAGTTGACAGTTGCTGAGTAATGATTTGAAAACTGCTGTCCATAATAAATATAACCCTGACAGTGAATCAATGGCCAATGGCTCAGCTTCAACTCCCATATGAAATACACGCACACACACGGAGGAGTACCGCAAATGCTAACGTTAATACACTATTGACACAAACGGATGAATGAATGAGGTCCTACTGATAATTAACTAATTACGACTTATGTACTTACTGATTCAATACTTTATTTCGGTCCTGAAGACTTGGTACAGGCTAGCTCCTTTCTTTAGCAACAGCCAGGAAATCACTGCAGCATTATAAAGTCCTTGATTCTCAATGTCCTCTTTGCAAAAATCCAAAAACGAACTTGGCCCATTGCTTGTGGAGCACGATATCATTAGGAAATGAGTGCAAGGGAACTTCCGGTTTGACCGCGGAAGAACATGGCTGCTTAACTCGCGAGCTCCCCGACAGCAAAATGATTTAGCCCCGGGAAACATTTATTAACAACACCAGGGTATATATTTAATAGGGATGACAGAAGGGGCTATCACGAGACATAGGGCGACCACGATTACAACTGAAAAGGACGACGGAATGGCAGAGAATGACGAAGTAACGGGAGGAAAAGATGGCGACGATGACTGTGAACAAGAAGCCACGCTGTTGAACATATACAACGAGCTCAAAGACTTCAGAAAAGACAATGAGCGTCAGTTTCGGGAGATAAGGAATGACATGAACAAAATGAACGACAGGCTCGGTGAAACGGAGGGGAGAATCGGAGAAAATGAAAATGTGCTTGATGCGGCGACGGTTTTAATAAAAAAACTGATACGGAGGCAGGCCGACATGGAGGCTAAACTGCTCGACCAAGAGGGCAGAACGAGGAGAGAGAACCTGCGGGTGTATGGTATCCCGGAGGAGAAAGAGGGAAAAGACATGCATGGATTTCTAGACGGCTTGTTTAAGGACGCACTCGGACTGCCTCATGACATGGACCTTCGTATCGAACGAGCACACCGGGCACTGGCCCCAAGGCCTAACAACCCACAGCTGAAGCCACGGTCAATCGTGGTTAAGTTTGGGAGTTACAAAATGAAGGAAGAGATAATATGCCGAACATGGCAGAAGAAGAACGTCTCATGTGGCAACGATCGCTTCTATGTCGACCATGACTTCCCCACTGAAATACTGAAGAAGCGAGGAGAATATGCCGAGGCCAAGAGAATAATGAAGGAGAAGAATCTCAAGTTCCAGACACCGTATCCAGCGAAGATGAGGGTATTCTACGAGGATGGCACCCGCCTGTACCAGAGCGCGGCGGAGGCGACGGCGGATATGGCAAAACGTGGATTCAAGATCGGGGGACGACATGCAGGCGACGGGGACTGAACGCCCCACACAGCAGGGCAATGGTCATCACGGATACCGGGAGAAACTACAGGGATTCAGACGGGGACAGTCGGAGGCGGACAATTGAGATAAAGTTCATGAAGCGCATGGATACAGATAAGTCACGGGGGCATCGTCATAGAATAAATAACATCACAAAATGCCAATATGTATATAAAAGAAAAGACAAAAAAAAAAAAAAAGGGATTGAGAAAAAAAAAGAAATATAAAAAAAAAATATGTGTAATGAGAATAGAGGGCAATAGATAGGAGAATATGATAAAACTGTGGGAGGGGAAATATCCCGGATGGATACAGGAAAAGCATAACGAAATGAACCACAGGCCATTATGGCTATGTCATAGAAGTTACAATATACCAATATATATCTGAGAGATATACAAATGTTAATTGTTGGAAACGTTACCGTTTTGTCAAGTTCAGTTGAATTGATCGCACTGTATATAGATTACAGTGTGAGCCATACGTTACACCAGGGTATACAAGATAGTAGGGGCACAGTTTTGGGCAACCTGCCTTGTGCCATATGCACTCCTCTGTTAGTCGAGGGGGACCAAGGTGCATGGGTGAGTATCGATCTCACACTCGGTACGACTGTTCTATCTGGGGTCATATCGAACGTAGCTTGGGTAAATGTGGGGGGGGGGAATGTATTTATGTTTTTTTTATATGTTCTTTTTTATTTCATTGTATGCTATACTATTGTATATATATCTTCACAGTCTCAGGCACTAGAATACGTCCTGGATTGCACAGGGGAGATGCATTACGAGGAATATGGGGCTGATTAAAATAATATCGTGGAATATAGACGGATGTCATCATCCCATTAAGAGAAAAAAGATATTGACGTTCTTGAAACAAAAAAAGACAGATATTGCACTAATTCAGGAATCACACCTGGATGAGGAGGAGTCGGCCAAGCTTAAAAGGGATTGGGTGGGACAAATATACTATAGTACGTTCTCTTCTAGGAAGAGGGGGGTGGCAATATTGGTGAGAAAAAACTTAGACCTAAAGGTGCACAATAGTTTCTCACATGATGAGGGAAGATGGGTTATACTGGATGCTGATTTAGAGGGACAGAGGACTACTTTAGCTAATATATATGCGCCCAACGGGTCATCCTCAGACTTTTTCCATGAGGTATGTGAGGTGATCAGGAAAATAGGGAATAGCAACGTAATCATAGGGGGGGACTTCAACTTGGTTGGAAACACCTTAATGGACAGATCGTATCAACCCAGGACCGCTGACAACACAGGGAGACTGGCGGTTGGTGTTCTGATAGAGGAATTGGGTCTAGTGGATATTTGGAGGGTTATGAACCCACAAGAAAGAGACTACACGTTTTACTCTCACCCGCATTCCTCATACTCTAGAATAGACTATTTCCTGATCTCTAGCGCACTGGTAGAACAGGTGGCAAGTACTGGGATAGGGAACATTGTAATATCTGACCATGCTCCGGTTGATTTAGTGATCACATCCATGGAAGAAGGGCAACGATCTCGGAGATGGCGATTCAATAACCTGATGTTAAATGATGAAGGATCGTGTGCGTACATTAGAACTATATTTAAGGAATTTTGGGAACTTAATGAAGGGTCAATAGATGATAGTGGCATAATGTGGGACACATGTAAAGCTTACATGAGAGGACGACTCATACAATACGGTGCGATACTAAAAAGGGCAGAGAAACAAAAAATGACAGCGTTAGATGAGGAAATTAAAATACTCTCGAAACAGCACAGTCAGAGACCAGACCCAGAAACGTGGAGAAACCTAAGCATATCCAAATACGAATTGAACAACATATATCAAAAGAAGGCTGAATATGCGTTATTTAGGACCAACCAAAGATACTATGAACAAGGGGAGAGAGCGGGTAAAATACTAGCGAATCGGGTTAAACAAATGCATAATCAAAATATTATATCCTCGATTCGTAATAAAGATGACAAGATCATTACAGACAAAAAGGAAATTAATAATGTTTTCAGGTGCTTCTACCAGGACTTGTATACCCCACAGAAGGCGGTGGATCAGCTAAAAATGGACGCGTTCTTCGACAGAATCAAATTACCGTCATTATCGAAACAACAGGTAAAATCAATGGAGGGGGGGGTCTCGATAGAAGAAATACACGCGGCAATCAACAGCCTTAAATTGGGTAAAGCACCAGGAGACGACGGGTTTACTCCCGATTTCTACAAACAATTCAGTGATATAATCGCTCCGAGACTATTAAAAGTATATGAGGATTCATTGTTAAAGGGGGGCTTGCCCACTAGCTTGAGATCTGCCACTATTACATTACTACAGAAAAAGGGCAAAGACCCTCAATGCTGTGGAAGCTATAGACCTATATCCCTGAGCAATTTGGATGAAAAAGTATTGGCAAAGATACTTGCGAATAGAATATAAGATGTATTACCAACTCTCTGGTGCATTCAGATCAAGTGGGCTTTGTGAAGGGGAGAAACTCAGCTGATAATATCCGCAGACTCCTACACATAATGTGGAAGGTCAGGAATGATGTAGAACCTACAGTGGCCTTCTCATTGGATGCCGAAAAGGCCTTTGATAAGGTGGAATTTGCATTCTTATTTCACACACTAGAGCGCTTCGGGTTCGGACCATCGTTTACCGGGTGGGTAAAACTGTTATACACAAATCCGATGGCATCAGTATTGACCAACGGGATCGTATCCTCGCCCTTTAACCTAGGGCGGGGGACGAGACAAGGTTCTCCGCTTTCTCCCCAAATGTTTGCGCTCTTCCTCGAACCACTTGCTATCGCACTAAGGACTAATCAGGACATCAAAGGGATAATAGCGGGACAGGTAGAACATAAATTATTTTTGTATGCGGACGATATCTTATTGGTATCCAGCAATCCCCGAACAGCAGCTGGGGTCATTGGAACTATTATCGAGTCCTTCTCCGAGATATCTGGGTACACAATCAACTGGAGCAAGTCAGAAGCAATGCCTCTCTCTAAATGTTGTCCCCCTGATATCAGAAGGGGGTGGCAATACAGATGGATGCCGTCAGGGTTGATATACCTAGGAATAAAGCTGATCCCAGGTCTGAAAGAGTTGATGCAAACCAATATTGCCCCTATAATCGAACACATTAGTGCTCTGACCCAGAATTGGGCCAAAATGAATATGTCCCTCCTGGGAAAGATAAACCTAGTAAAAATGATATTGGCTCCCAAATTAAATTATATCCTATATATGTTGCCGCTGACTCTCCCGACCCAATTACTCAAACAGTATGACAAAGTCATTAATGTTTATCTGTGGGGGGGCAAAAGGCCGCTATTTGGACGGGCCAAAATGTATGCAGCAAAGGAAAATGGCGGCTTATCCCTGCCTAAACTAGACTGGTATCACTATGCATTCTCGCTCTCCCAGCTCTCCAAACTGAATCACTCGTCTGAGGAGGCACCTGCTTGGGTCAAGATGGAGGAGGAAATGATATATCCCTCATCTCTGGAATCCTTCCTGACACAATCAGACAGACCTATACCTTTTAAAAACCCTTTAATGGCATTTATCAGGGAAACTTGGAATCAATCGCACAAAATGACTGGTGATAGCCCATATTTAACTACGAGAGCCTCTATATGGTATAATAAGAAACTAAAGATTGGTAAGAAATCAGTCATATGGGACGATTGGATTAAAAGGGGGATACATGTACTAGGGGATATAGCCGGGGAGGATGGGGTCTTGCCTTTTGAGGATATTAAAGAGGATTTTGATATAGATAATAAAAACTTTTATAAATTCCTACAGATTAGACATTGTATATTGTCATCAATAGGGGGACCAAAGTGTGGCCCGATTACTGCAATTCAAGAAATATTCTATAAAGGATGGCGTAGGAAAGGCGGTGCGTCAAGATTTTATGATGTTATAAGAGAATACAATGCACCCAAATTGGCGGGTCTGAGATTGAGCTGGGAGAACGATGTACGTGAGGATATTACTGAGGAAATGTGGGAGAAACTGGTGTCCAAATGGAGTAAATTCTCTAGGGAGGCGCAATCACAACTTATTTTTTACAAAGTGTTGAACAGAAGCTATTGGACGCCTAGTAAACTGGCCAGACTGAAATTAAGGGACAGTGACATCTGCTGGAGATGTGAGAAGGAGACAGGCACTTTACTGCACATGTTGTACGAATGTGAGAAGGTCCGGAAAATGTGGGATCAAATTGTGATATTCCTAAGTAAGGTCTTGAATGTGAAGATAAATAACGCCCCAATGGCATGTGTTTTGGGTATAGTACCGAAAGGGATTAAACTGCCTAAATACCGGGGAATGTGGTATAGAATGGCCATGATATCAGGATGTAGAATTGCATTACGACATTGGAAATCACCTGTTGATATTACTTTTAAAGAATGGATGGAACTAATGTTCCGGACAGCGTCATATGAAAGGGTGACGTATAGAGTCGCAGGGAGAGAGGATATTTTCGCTGAGGTATGGGACAGTTTTCTACACCTGACTGAACGGTCTGGGGACAAATGATTAAGATGGGATTACAATATTATCAAGGATGAATATGAAAAAGGGGATTTGATCTGATGGTACTTGTGCTTTATAATGTATTGTGTATATATGTACATATATTTTATGTCCGGATGGTGTGTCTATGGAACGGTCACTGTCTCTATCACACTCACATGTGCGCAGGTATAGCCGCATACAAGTATCTAGGATACACATATTCATATGTGTACATAATAGGTTTACACACACTCATATACACAAGGATAAGGTATACACGTCAGGGGCACACATACATGCACATACTCATTTATAGGAAATAGGCATACACATACCTACATATACACATAGTTGAAATATAAGCTTTCACTGACACATAAGGGGGATACACATGTATATAGGAGACACACACATACGTAGCTGAGACGCACATATATATACACATCTGAGATATACACTCACATAGGGGGCAGAGGCACACACGGATACGAAACACACACAAGAGATAGGAGTACAGTCACATACCAGGAAGATGCACACACACACATATGAGGCATGTACACATGCTTACGTGATACACGTACCCACATACATGTGTCGGAGACATGCGTGCATGCATGTTATCATGCACAACTGCATATGTCTGGGGCGCTTTCTCTCACATGCAATATGGAGAAGGGTGGCATCCCGATAGAGGATGCAGCACATACCTGCTCGAAGGTAGTTCGGTCTACATGCAAGGTATATATATCAGGAATGTATACGCATAATGTATAGTATAGTATGTTTCTTTTTTCGTAAGTCTTTTTTTATTTTCCATGTCAGTTATAATGTATTTGTATGAGTCCTTTACATGTTTTGTATGTTCTTACAAAAAAGAAAAAGGCAAATCCTGGAAATTGAATATGATGATGTGGAAAGAGATGTTTGGAATGTTGGAGAGATTTGTGCAAAAAATTAAAATATATAAAAAAAAAAGGAAATGAGTGCAAGGCGGTTAGGTGGCCGAGCGGAGATTGCGTTCGTCACCAGCCCCGGAGCTCCGGGGTTGTCACCAGCTTGGCTGGCCGTCTGCACTAATACAATTGGCTGTATTAGAGGGTGGGAGAAGCTGGCGGGGTGGGTCCGTGTCAGGATCCTAGGCCCGGTCCTGGCTGGACTGGGCAGGATGGTAACACTGGGCAGTACCCTCCACCTAACTTTGGGCAATGCCCTCGATCTGACATTGGCCCTCGGCCTGACATTGGCGCCCTACCACCCTCTAGTGGTGACAAACAATCGGTGCGCTCCAGTACACTGGACATCCTGACTACTGTGTTAACTATAATTAATAGTTTGATTAATGTGATGTCATGGTGTGTACTGTCATTGTCTTTCCCTTCCCTGGTGTGATGTCATACACGGTTTTGGGTTGTTAGGAGTTGCTTTTGTGTTTAGTTGTGTTTAGTTGTGCTTTGCTTATTGTCTAGGTGTTGTTTGTGATTCTGTGTTGGCCAGGTGTTCTTAATTGGTAATTAGTCGGGGTATTTAGGTGTCTGTCTGTCTCCCTTTCGTTGTGGCGACATTCCTCCAGTTACCCCCTGTTCCTCCACGTCGTGTCGCACCGTTCTCCCTCTAGTAAGTCTTAGTGTTTGTTGTTTTGTATTGTGAAGTTTGTTATTTAGTTTCTGTATTTTTCCTTGTATTGCACTGGATTCTACAGTAAACATCATTCTCCAAGCTTCACTCCTCGCCTCTGCCTCCTCCATTCCTTCCCTTTCTGTATTATTGCATTCTACCTAACCCCATCGTGACAGAATGTCGCCACCAACATTAACGAATGCAGCAGGAAGGGCGAGCGATACCATCACTGTTGTCCTGGCCCTGATGGCCGGTGACATGAAGAGTTACTCACTGGCCAAATGGGGGTTCCTACTCCGGAAGATCGACCAGGTCGCCACTGAGAATCCGACACTGCAGACGGCGATGTGGGAGATGGCTGAACATGTTGCTGTCCTCATGGAGAAGCATAAGCCGAAGGCTGGGGTAGCTAGTCTGCCGACTGTTCTCAGGCTTACGGTCAGCCTAGATCCTCCCACAGCCGCTGAGATTGCTCGGATGTCCATCGCCGGTCGTCTCCAGTTAGCACAGCTCCGCCTGTTAGCTCCGCCACTATAGATGGCCAGACGTCCCCAGTTGGTACAGCTCTACCCGTTAGCTCCGCTCATACAGCTAACCAGACGTCCACAGCTAACATAGCTCCGCCGGTTAGCTTAGTGTCAAGAGCTAACCAGCCACTCCCAGCTAACCTAGCTCCGCCGGTTAGCTTCGTGCCAATAGCTAACCGGTCGTCTCCAGTTAGCACAGCTCCGCCTGTTAGCTCCGCCACTATAGATGGCCAGACGTCCCCAGTTGGTACAGCTCTACCCGTTAGCTCCGCTCATACAGCTAACCAGACGTCCACAGCTAACATAGCTCCGCCGGTTAGCTTAGTGTCAAGAGCTAACCAGCCACTCCCAGCTAACCTAGCTCCGCCCGTTAGCTTCGTTTCAATAGCTAACCGGCCGTTTCAAGCTAGCACAGTCTCCACTGCCAGACTAGGCTCCAGGTTCAGGGTGAGCCTAGTATCTGAGACAGACCAGATGTCTCCAGCTAGCACAGTCTCCACTGCCAGACTAGGCTCCAGGTTCAGGGTGAGCCTAGTACCGGAGACGGACCAGATGTCCCAAGCTAGCCAGGCATCCCCAGCTAACATAGCTCCGCCGGTTAGCTTTGTGTCAATAGCTAACCAGCCACTCCCAGCTAACCTAGCTCCGCCCGTTAGCTTCGTGTCAATAGCTAACCAGCCACTCCCAGCTAACCTAGCTCCGCCCGTTAGCTTCGTGTCAATAGCTAACCAGCCACTCCCAGCTAACCTAGCTCCGCCTGTTAGCCCCGCTACAGTAGCTAACCAGACGCCCACTGCCAACCTAGGCTCCAGGTTCAGGGTGAGCCTGGTAGCTGAGACGGACCAGATGTCCCAAGCTAGTCAGGTCTCTGCAGCTAGCAGGTCTAGGAGGGCTATTAGGACAGGAGCTGCTAGGCTCTCCCCGACTGTTAGCTTAGCCTCAGCAGCTAGCCAGGCATTCTCAGCTAGCACAGTTCCCACAGTGAGTCCAGGGCCCACAGTTAGCCTAGCCCCCGAGGCTAGTATGGCTAGTAAGGCCTCCACAGCTGGTCCAGCTTCCACGCCCAGTCCAGCCTCTGCTCTGGGTCCTGGCTCCTCATCCCCGGATCCTACACCATGCCTCGCCGCCGAGACCGATCCGGTCTCCACGCCATGCCCGGCCCCTACACCTGGTCCGGCTGCCGTGCCGGCTCCCGGCTCTTCGACGGATCCTGGCTCCCCGTCTGGTCCAGCTCTGCGCCGTGATCAGCGTCCTGGTCCTCGCCGGGGTCCTCGCCGGGGTCTTCGCCGTGGTCTTCGCCGTGGTCTGCGTGGGATCCTGCTCCAGGGGTCGTCGCCGCCGCACCTCCGGTCCGGCTCTCCTGAACCGGCCCCGAGTCCGGCGGCTGGAGGGTCTCTCGCCCGGGATCCTGCTCCAGGGTCCAGCTCCCCTTCCCGGGCTTCTACACCTGTACCCACCCCCCCTCGTCGGGCCTCGGTGTCCGTCCCCACTCCCCCTCGCCGGGCCTCGGTTCTCAGGTTCTGCCCCCCTCCCCGGGTCTCGGTGCCCATCCCCACCCCCCCTCGTCGGACCTCTGTTCCCAGGTCCAGTCCTCCTCCCCGGGCCTCTGCTCCCGTCCCCACCCCCCCTCTCCGGGCATCTGCGCCCGTTTTCTACCCCCCTGGCTGCTATGCCCCTCCTGGGGTTTTCGCTCGGCCTCCTGGTCCCTCGTCTTCGGGTCCTCTCCCTGGGTCCTCTCCGGGGTTCCGGCTTCCTCCCTCACCTGCTTATGGACGTTGTTTTCGGGTGTCTGGAAGCCACCCGTTGAGGGGGGGGTACTGTCAGGATCCTAGGCCCGGTCCTGGCTGGACTGGGCAGGATGGTAACACTGGGCAGTACCCTCCACCTAACTTTGTGCAATGCCCTCGATCTGACATTGGCCCTCGGCCTGACATTGGCGCCCTACCACCCTCTAGTGGTGACAAACAATCGGTGCGCTCCAGTACACTGGACATCCTGACTACTGTGTTAACTATAATTAATAGTTTGATTAATGTGATGTCATGGTGTGTACTGTCATTGTCTTTCCCTTCCCTGGTGTGATGTCATACACGGTTTTGGGTTGTTAGGAGTTGCTTTTGTGTTTAGTTGTGTTTAGTTGTGCTTTGCTTATTGTCTAGGTGTTGTTTGTGATTCTGTGTTGGCCAGGTGTTCTTAATTGGTAATTAGTCAGGGTATTTAGGTGTCTGTCTGTCTCCCTTTCGTTGTGGCGACATTCCTCCAGTTACCCCCTGTTCCTCCACGTCGTGTCGCACCGTTCTCCCTCTAGTAAGTCTTAGTGTTTGTTGTTTTGTATTGTGAAGTTTGTTATTTAGTTTCTGTATTTTTCCTTGTATTGCACTGGATTCTACAGTAAACATCATTCTCCAAGCTTCACTCCTCGCCTCTGCCTCCTCCATTCCTTCCCTTTCTGTATTATTGCATTCTACCTAACCCCATCGTGACAGGTCCGGGTCGTTGTAAACAGCGACTCCTACAGTTCGGTCGGGGCGCCTGCTAAGCGCGGATAGGACTCGAGGGGGATAGTGTGGTCCTCCCACACGCTACGCCCTCTCGATGAGAATCCGCGCTGCCAGGTGAAAAGAAGCGGTGATTGGCTGGACGTGTGTCGGAGGAAGCACGTGGTAGCCTCCACTCTCCCAGATGATCTGACTGTGGGGGGTAAGTGCGCAGCGACCAGGAAGGGACTGGGAATTGGCATACGACTAACATTGGGATGGGAGAAAATCGGAGGAAAAATGGAGGGGGAAAAAAGACCAATAAATTTTTTTAGGAAATGAGTGCAAGGACGTATTCGCTGCTTGCCTGTTTTGCTCATAATTTCAACGTTAAGCTAACTTCCTCGAATTTTTGATTGTGGGCGGTGGCTACAACCACAGAAGGAGCTGAGGTATGCAGATCAGATTTTGTACACGTCACAGAACCAGTCAATTCTGAATGGCTTGTTTCAGCAGGGAGAGTTCTTGTCTCGGCTGAACTGCAGAAATGGGACGTGGTACAGATTTCAATGCAAAACAATATTTTTTTTTACAATTTTTACCTTTAAAGGAAAACTCCAACATTTTGGGAAATTTCCTTATTTGGCATCTACCCTGGAGTTAGACAAGAAGATACATACCCTTTTTATTCTCTGTGCAAGCAGTAGGAGTAGGAAGACACGCACCGTTAGCCTAGCTTAGCGTCAGTCACTGGAAGTAGGTTCCTCCATTAGCCTAGTTCCAAACGTCTTCCTACTCCTACTGCATGCACATTGCACAGAGAAGAAAAAGGTATGCATCTTCTTGTCTAACTCCAGGGTTCCCAAAGTGTTGGAGTGTTAAGATACATACGTTTTTCTTCTCTGTGCATGTAGTAGGAGTAGGAAGACGTGCACCGTTAGCCTAGCTTAGCATCAGTCACTGGAAGTAGGTTCCTCCATTAGCCTAGTTCCCAACGTCTTCCTACTCCTACTGCATGCACAGAGAAGAAAAAGGTATGTATCTTCTTGTCTAACTCCAGGGTACATGGCAAATAAGCTAATTTCCCAAAATGTTGGAGTTTTCCTTTTTATTTTTGGTTGAAATAAAGTTAGCTATAAGGTTTTTAATTTGTCGTTAAAAAAGAACTACACTTACCAGTAGAACGCCTGTCGTTCACTACACTAATACACGTCATGGCCATTGACAGTTGCACTGATACCAAGCTAACGAACATTAACGTTAACTTTACCCATAATACGTTACCTAGCTAAACGTACTAGACGTTAGCAATGTCTACTGTCGTGTCCATAAGTTCCCTGGCAGCATACTTTGCTAAAGCCAGGAGTTTACTGTGCGACGTCAGTCAGCAGAGCCAACGTGAAGTGTAGTTCATTTGTGAACGAAAACATAAATGTTGTTATTTAATATCACCCATCCTACTCTTTCCCCTCACCGCTTCTCTCCTCTTCTCTCATCCCCTTCTCTCTCCTCTTCTCTCTCCTCTTCTCTCCTCCTCTTCTCTCTCCTCTTATATCCTCCTCTTCTCTCATACCCTTCTCTCTCCTCTTCTCTCTCCTCTTATATCCTCCGCTTCTCTCCTCTTCTCTCATCCCCTTCTCTCTCCTCTTCTCTCTCCTCTTCTCTCCTCCTCTTCTCTCTCCTCTTATATCCTCCTCTTCTCTCATCCCCTTCTCTCCTCTTCTCTCCTCTTATATCCTCCTCTTCTCTCCTCTTATATCCTCCTCTTCTCTCCTCCCCTTCTCTCTCCTCTTCTCTCTCCTCTTCTCTCTCCTCTTATATCCTCCTCTTCTCTCCTCTTATATCCTCCTCTTCTCTCATCCCCTTCTCTCTCCTCTTCTCTCTCCTCTTATATCCTCCTCTTATATCCTCCTCTTCTCTCTCATCTTCTCTCCTCCTCTTCTCTCCTCCTCTCCTCATTTAAAGCTCAAAATCTGTATTTAATGCAACTTGCAAGAGGCATAAAGTTACATATGCTCACCGTCGCCTCTCGTCTCTCCTTATTTCACTCTTCTCTCCTCCTCCCTCCTCTCTTCCTTCCTCCTACTTCTCTCCCCATCTCCTCTGCTTTCCTCTCTCCCTATATCTGCTTCTTCGCTTTCCTCCCTGCTCCTCTCTCCTGATTTTTGTCACAAGGGGGAATTGTGTGCGAGAGAGAGAGAGAGAGAGAGAGAGAGAGAGAGAGAGAGAGAGGTGGGGGAGAGGAGGAGGATGAGGAGAGAGAGAGGTGGGGGAGAGGAGGAGGATGAGGAGAGAGAAAAGAACAGGAAAGTCATTTCATCAAGTCATATAATTCATCACCAGCCTCTTACCCTGCACACACTTTGTCTTCATTAGCAGCAAGGTTTCGCTTCATTCAAAAGCCATTAGAAACATTATTTTCAAAAATCATGCCTCCATATATATATATATATATTAGAAGGAGAATAAGGCTTGTGATGATTGTTACTGCCAGTGATTAAATTTTTTTCATTTCTGTTCCTTTTTATTAAACCGAGCTAGGGACAAGGGCTGCTCGATTTTGCCAAAAATCACGATTGTTTTGATTGATATTGAAATCACAATTATTAAACATGATTACTCATTGATTTGAGAACATATGACGACGACTGAATTAGTTTTCCCTTTCTTCTCGCCTGAAGGCTTGTCTTTCTGTCATCTTCTACAAGTTACCAAAGCCGTTTCAAAGTAACTAGAGAAACGTGCCGTGGCTCCCTTCTCCCTCTCAAAATGAGAGCAACACGGCATGCGGCACAATAATAGTTTTATCTCAATTATCTTGTTTCCGTGATCGTGGGAAACCAAACTCGTAACTGAAAGTGAAACTTGATTAATCAAGCCCTACTAGGAACACATTTATATCTACAGCTATGACCTGGGGGGGGGGGGGGGGGGGGGGGAGAGAGAGAGAGAGAGAGAGAGAGAGAGAGAGAGAGAGAGAGAGAGAGAGAGAGAGAGATGCTATAAAACACTGTTCCCATGACAACCCCATAACCTGCAAATCGGTGACTAAATCACCTCCTGTAACGTATAACTCCCCCTAAGTTTGACATTTCATATTGTGTTCTTTCTTCCCTCTCGTTCTCCCCGACAGGCAACTACTGGAACGCCGCCTCCTTCACGACGCCGTCCTCCTACCTGCACTTCGCCACCTTCCAGGGGGAGACCAGTGCTGATGTGTCGTTCTACTTCAAGACGAGTGCCCCCTATGGTGTCTTCCTGGAGAACCTGGGCAACACCGACTTTATCCGCCTTGAGCTCAAGTGTAAGACATGGAAAATGTTCTTTGTTTGTTCTCTTTGCACGCTCTCCCTTTCTTTCTTTCTGTCATTCTTTCTGTCTCTCTCTTTTATGGCCTTGCTCTCTCACATTCTCTATTCTTCTCACTCCTCCTCTTTCTCTCTCTCTCTATTTATCTCCCCCCTCATCTCTCTCTTCCTCTCTCTCCACCCCCTCTCTCTTACTTTATCTCTCTCTGTCCCTCCTCTCTCTCTCTCCATCATCTCTCTCCTCCCCCTCCTCTTTCTCTTACTCTCTCCCTCCTCTCTCTGTCTCTCACACACACACAGAAGCACACACACAGAAGCATACACACACACACACACACACACACACACACACACACACACACCCACACACACACACACACACAGAAGCACACAAGTAAATACAAAGACTATTTTCTCGGAAACCAGAGAGGAGGCTGAAGGACTAAAGCTCTTTCTCTCCTGTGAAACCAGAGAGAATAGAATAGAAATACTTTATTCATCCAGAGGGACATGTGGCACTACAAATCGCTCACAGTAAACAGTACACAATAATTTAGGTAGACAAAAACAAAGTCACGAATAAGAATAAAAATAAGACTAAGAATAAAATCAAATCAAATCAAATACGGTCCGGGATATACGTATCCTATGTTATGTATGGCTAGGACTAAAGTTCCTTTTCACCCGTAAATCCAGAGAGGGGGCTGACGGACTAAAGCTCCTTCTCACCCTTGAAACCAGAGAGGGGGCTGACGGACTAAAGCTCCTTCTCACCCATGAAACCAGAGAGGGGGCTTACGGACTAAAGCTCCTTCTCACCCTTGAAACCAGAGAGGGGGCTGACGGACTAAAGCTCCTTCTCACCCGTGAAACCAGAGAGGGGGCTGACGGACTAAAGCTCCTTCTCACCCGTGAAACCAGAGAGGGGGCTGAAGGACTAAAGCTCTTTCTCACCCGTTAAACCAGAGAGGGGGCTGACGGACTAAAGCTCCTTCTCACCCATGAAACCAGAGAGGGGGCTGAAGGACTAAAGCTCCTTCTCACCCGTTAAACCAGAGAGGGGGCTGACGGACTAAAGCTCCTTCTCACCCGTGAAACCAGAGAGGGGGCTGAAGGACTAAAGCTCCTTCTCACCCATGAATCCAGAGAGGGGGCTGAAGGACTAAAGTTCCTTCTCACCCATGAATCCAGAGAGGGGGCTGAAGGACTAAAGCACCTGTGAAGCATGTGTTGATTCTCCAAGCGTAATCCTAAATACACACTCACAAACACACAGACACATGCACACACAAACACATACACAAACATGAATGTATAACCTTACTGATAGAGACCCATACACATAAATGTTTATGCAAACACACAGATTCTTACACACACACACCCACACACACGCACACACATACACACACACAAATCGTAGTGTCTGTGTGCCCTAGTAAATAATTTAAGATCGAGTTTTCTCATAGCCAATCAATCGATTACTCACGCCCACCCGTAGTATGTATACCTTTCATGATCAGCTTTTAGGCGTGCCCTATACTGTCTCATCCTTCCTGCTGGTGGTGTTGCTGTTGTTGGTGGTGGTGCGACCACAGACTCCGGAGAGACCCTTTTTGTCCAGTGACAAAGCACACACACAGCAACATGAACATTACAATTAATATGAATATACATAAGAATGTTGAAAAAGCTCAATAATTCATTTAACTATTATTGTATAACTTCAAACCCAGTGTAACGGATTAGATAAAAGACACTTATAAAACACCAGAGGGACCAATGACAGAGTTCAATATGTAAACAAGCTGAAAGTATTTTTCTGGTCTTTATCCTCCAGTCTTAGCGGTTGTTGTATTGAGCTGTACTACTGTATTGTACCCATTGTGCAATCTGTTAATAAAGTTTTCAATCAATCAATCAGACAAATGTATAGAAAAGCTTTTATTATAACATTATTTCATATAACAAAAAAAATATATTATTGTTTTTATGCTTGACTATTATTATTATTACTATTATTTTAGGCATGGCAACAAATAAATTAATAATAATTAAATGAATAAATAAAATATTAAATAAATAGGCTACACGTCTCTCTTTTTGTGTTACAAATTGTGCTCACCATATGAACATAGGCCTCTTTACTTACTTAAAAAAGGAAACATCAAGAAATATGTTTATGGTATTCCACCATGCCATGTGTGTTTTATTTTATAATGCTCATGATTATTGCTGAAGTCTGAGTCATACAATACCCACTGGCTTTCATAACCTAACAGACTAACTTGACTAAAAAGACTAAACAGTTTATGAGTTTTAAGAGTTTATATACGGTGTCGGTTGTCGTTGTCAACATGAACAACATAGCTGTCTGTGGCAATGCTAGCTCACTAGCTTGCTAACGTTTAAAACAAATTTAATTTCTTTATCTAAAAACCAAACTATTAACTATAGCGATTTATTATGATATACAGTGCAATTTCAATTTCAATAACTTTCCAGCACTTTATACAGTACATGATTCAAGCATGTCACCCAGCCCTCTATACATTCCTAACTATCCTAGCTAACTATAATAGCATTAGCAGCAGCACATGTGCAGCCTGTGCACTATTGCTAGTGTAAAGCTGTGCGCTGACTCCTGCTAGCGCTAATATTAATTAATTTAATGAGTTGCTATATATACATTACATTACATACATACATACATACATACATACATACGTACATACGTACATACGTACATACGTACATACATACATACATACATACATACATACATACATACATACATACATACATACATACATACATACATACATACATACATACATACATACATACATACATACATACCCCAAACGAATAGTAACGTGGAAACTATCAATCTTTTGTCAAAAGAAATACATCCTACTTTCACGTTGCGCTAGGTAACAATAATAGCATTAGCACACGTGCACAATTTAACTAACCTTTGTCGTCCTTTGGACTTCCACGAGCTGTAAGTTGCAGTGGTTTCATACCGTGGACAATAATCACGCATGTAGTTGTCACGTTGTTGCATTCTGCTAGTAAGCGCGCCAGGTCGGTACAGAGAACTAATTTCCAATCCAACAGATTCATCAGAAGGTCTCTGAGGAGGTGTGTTTCTAATGTTCATAGGTGATACAGAGTTCGTTATCGAGTTAATTAACGGTGACTGAAGCAAGTTCTGCAATTGGGTCACAAGTACTGTCGCGGCAGCAACAAACTGATATCCACCATCTCGTCTCCTCTCTACGCCGTCTGCCATTCTGAGCACATGTGAACATGTGAAGTCTTAAACGGAAGTCTAACTGGTGACGACGGAAGTGACGACTTCCGATGACGTCAATAGCCTTAACGTTTTCACACACATACTAACTATTTATACACATATACTACTATTTATACGTATATACAAACTTTTTATACGTACCGTAATTCCTCTAATAGTAACCCCGGCTTGTATTTGTTTCAACTGTAGCGGGTACCAGGCTTGTATTAGGAGGAGGCCTGTATAAGAGGGAGGCCTATATTTCAAATTTTCAAACGGATCATAATGAATAAATCAACATTTTGTGTCAGTTTGAACCCAGTAAAATGTACTGGGTTCATTTATTGAAACCAAGTACTGTATGAAATAGTAAACAGTGCAATTACAGGTGGTCACTGGTCATTTCAACGTTTTCAAAGTGAAATCAAGTAACTAGCTCAGTATGCAGCTCAGTATATTAGTAACCCGGCTTGTATTAGGAGGCCGGCTTATAATTGCTTAGCTCAAGAGCGCACCCGGCCATTAATAGAGACCCGGCTTGTATTTGAGACCCGGTTACTATTAGAGGAATTACGGTATATAAGAAAAAAGATGAATGAATTTAAAAAAAAGTTAATATGAATGAATGAATATGAATAAAAAAAAAACGTTACATTGTTACGTATACTACTGAAAGCTGTCACATATGCTACTGAAAGGCGTGTGGTATACAAACAAAATATACCTACATTTGCATAAATCTGCATAAATTAAGTAGCATACGTAACAGATCCCAGTATACGTAAGAACGTTTCAGTAGCATATGTGACAGCTTTCAGTAGCATACGTGACAGTGTTTGTACTGTATATACGCACAAGCTTTTCACTAGCATACATGACAGATTTCAATGGTATACGCACACGTTTTTCAATAGCATACGTATGATTTAAGTGACGTATATTCCCTATACGGCCCCTCATACCTTTACACATTCACACACACAAACAAACAATCACACGTGTGAACAAACACGTGTGGGTGCTCATGCAGTCCCACATACACACTAGTGTCACACACATCATGGCAAGAAGGCAGTTCAATACAACCTGCCTCCCTGTATCACCTCCTAACAGAAAGCACAACAAGCAGCTTAGAGACACACAGACAGAGCAAGATAGGGAAGCAATGAAGGAGGGATGGAGGGATGAAGGAAGGAGATAAGGAGTAGAAAGAGAGGGGTGTTTAATGCCATACAAAGAACAGCTTAGCATTTTATACGTACACATACACGGGCGCCTGAGCAATGGAGCAAGTGGAGCAGCTGCACCCCCACAATTGAACTTGGGGGAGCAAACGTGTGCTTTTGCACCCCCACTTTTTGATCATATGAAAAATATGATATGTCCCCCCCAATATATAAATGTAACCATAACTACATAATTTCAATCAAATTAATAATACGCAATGACACTTAATAGCAAGTTTTTAAGTTTCCAAAGATTGTGACCCCCCTGCCCCCCCCACATTTTAATGGTTTGATCAACTGCCTCCCACGGCCCCTCCCTCCCCCAGCAGTCAGTGGCGCATGCTGCAGGTAGGCTGAGTGTAAATATCACAGGCCACTGAGTGTGTCATTGGTGGCAGACTTTCCAGTAAGTTGTTCAAACAAAGGATTATGTTAGACATGTCTTTACTATTGAGTGGTAGAACTTCTACCACTCAATACAATAAAAGTGTTCCACCCGTACCGGTCCCGAAATGCCATCTGGTCATACCGTAAATCCTCTAATAGTGGAGGTACATTAACGTTTCCCTCACGTTAGCATTAGCTTTAGCGCTAGCCGCTAGCTAACGTTGTCATAATATCTAGATCTGTGGTGTCAGCTGGATGACGTTGACTTCGTTTGCAAACGTTAACGTTCGCTATCTATATGGCAGACGAGGCTGGCGTTGTCCAGTTGACACATTACAGACCATGATGCTATGATAACGTTAGTAGCTAAAGCTATTCCGTGCATGTCAACAACTCAATTCGACTGAGGAAGTCGAGAAGGTACCACACGCTAAACCGTCCCCGGACCCTGCAACCTTTAGCCAGTTCCAACTTCAGTGTGTGAATTACGTTAATCCCACAATTACTCAACTGCACTCAATATTTAAATACCAGTCTAAATAAATGTAGACAGACAATGTAATATATGGTATAATTATCTTTTTTCTCTTTCTTATTAAAAACTTGGCCTATTTGAAAAGAGATTGATTTAATAAAAAATAAAAGAGCGAAAAATCAATATACAGTATATATACAGTGTAACTGAGGGGTACAATTCCCTGACTGTATTGATAAGTATGGTATCATTAAACCACTACCGCTTTATGTACTTTAACTACTGGCCACACAGTACATGATATAGATATGATGAACACTTTCCCACCATGAAACCAAGTCCACACAAATGTATAAATCGAATATTTAATATATAGCAAAGGGTATATACAACGTTCACTTAATGACATTTATGATTTGAATGCACTTGTAAGGCAAATGAGTATTCGTAGGCAAATCAACATTGAATGTCCAATCTCTGGTTACGCAGGAAGCAAGTATACAACCTGGTTCTTTAGGGAACTATAGCGATGGTACTTAAATGATTATAGCTGGATATACTAAAGGGGGTCCCGCTGGTTGTAAGTCAGTAGGGGGGGGGGGGGTTAGGAGAGCCGCTGGCGATATCCCATCTGGCCAACGATTTCTTGGGAGAATTCAGAGTGCTGAACACGGTGCCCACAGAACCTTGGTCCACAGATGAATACAGCTGGGCCCTCTTGTAGACGGTAGCTGCCGGTCCACAACGAAGAGACGTGAGGCGACCTCACTCGGGTTAGAGCGCCGTCTCACCTGGACTCCTCTCGGGGGTAGTTCCAACACTTACCAGTGTTGGCTGTTATCCATGGCATAATCAAAGCACCCAAAGCAAGTAGATAATCCAAGCCGTGTAGGGCTCGCCGTCGCCCGGGTAAGGTAATCCAATGTGCAGGTCCACTCGTCCTGGCCCAGAACTCCTCGGATGAAAGCACCACACGTGGTCTGCCCAGCCTGGTTAAGACTCTAGATAACGCGAGGAAACGATGGGGGTACTGCTCACTTTATAACTCTAACCGAACGATGCACCATACATAATAGACTATTATTAACTTAATAGAAATACGTCCCACTCGACGGTATAGTGCCAAACTATGACAATTCAACTATTAATCCACACGATGTCTCAATGCCATTCTGAGGCCAAGTTGACCATACTGCACCACACGTGTATCGTGGGTGAGGCTTAACGTCTTGCCACTAGGTTGGAGGGTAAAGAACTAAGGGCTAAGGGACTAAAAAAAAGTTCTACTTTACTTGCGCCATATATATATGCGCTGTGAACAAATAGTACCATTCGTATTAAGCCAGACGTATTCCTACGCGGAACCGGGGCTAGTAACGACATGTTCGTCGGCACGATTGAACTTGAACCAAGGGGCTTGGCTGCTGGCGCCAGGTTCTTGTCCAATGAGAGAATGAAACTATTATGGGCTGTTAGTAGACTAAAGGGATATTCAGTGTATATGTACAAGGAATATACAAGGGATATCAAACGATATACAAATACTATTAGATATATATCCATAAATAAATATATATATTCGGTTTAATCTGATCCTTCACAACAGCCGCCCCCTAATTAGTCCCACCTAATTAGCTAAGCAGAGACAGATTAACCGCACTGTCTACCACTCAAGGTCCGCTGTAAGGGTCAGTCAACTCACAAAGTCGTGGGGTCATGGTCGTCATCGATAGTGTCTGGGAGTCTAGGCAGTTCTATTAGCCTCGCCACGGGTCGTGTGTAAGTTCGCCCTTGGACGAGCACTTCAGCTGCTCGGACCTTGCCATCGGCACCGGTGATCACTTTGCTTACGCGGCCAGCCGGCCACATAGCTCTGGGTAGTGACTGGTCGATAATCATGACGACTGTTCCTTCTGTCAAATTGTCTCTCTCTTTTACCCACTTCTGGCGGGTCTGTAGAGACGGTAGGTAGTGGAGTAGAAAGCTGTTCCAAAACTTGTCAGCTAGTACTTGACTGTACCTCCACATTCTTCGGCCGTTCGCTTCTTCAGGCCTGTACATTGTCTGGGGTAGCGCGGGGTCCAGCCGCCCAATCAAGAGTGTGTTGGGGGTGACTGGGTCGACATCTGCTATATCACTGGAGACGTAGCCGAGGGGCTTGGAGTTCAATACTCCCTTGATCTCCGCGAGGACTGTCATTAGGACTTCTTCCGCTACAGTCTGGGCCCCAAGCACGGCGTACAGGGCTGTCTTTATAGAACGTACTTCTCGTTCCCAGGTTCCACCGAAGTGGGGTGCGTTCGGGGGATTAAACTGGAAGTCAATCTGGGATGGAGCGAGGTGGGTCTTAAGTTCTGGGCCCATAGCTTGGAAGCTCTCTCTCAGCTCTCTTTCTCCGCCTTTGAAGTTTGTCCCGTGATCAGACAACAATGTAGACGGTTTTCCTTTCCGTGATGTGAATCTTCGGAAGGCCATAAGGAATGAGTCTGTGCTCATGGTTGGAAGGAGTTCGATATGTATCGCTCTGGTGGTCATGCATTTGAATACAATACCCCACCGCTTCTCGGTTCCTCTTCCTTTCTTTATATACAACGGGCCAAAACAGTCCATGCCTGTGGAGTGGAATGGCTTGTCGCCGAGTCGGAGGCGACAGGGAGGTAGGTCAGCCATCCGGGGTATGCTGGGCTGCGCGCGCCACTTTCGGCAGTCTAGACAGGTTCGCTGGAAGCGTCGCACCGCTTCTCTTCCTTGAAGTATCCAATAGCGACGTCTGATCTCCGCGAAGACTCTCTCGGCTCCTGCGTGGTGCACATCCTCGTCGTATTTCTTTATGATCAGCTCTGTGACCTTGTGTCGGCTGTTCAAGACTATCGGGTACTTAACGTCATCCGGTAGGTCGGGGGCTCTCCGCAGACGACCACCCACTCTGATGAGATTATGGGCGTCGCTCTCGGGTGCCAGGTGGAGCAATCTGCTGTCTGATGGGACGGGCTTTCCTCCCTGTAGACAGTCTAGCTCATCGGGGAACGAGTCTCTCTGGGCTCGTTGTAGTAGGAGAAGTTCTGCTTCTTCGTAGTCAGCTGCTGAAATGTCGGCAGTGGGCTGAATCTCTGGGTGGTGCCGCAGAAATGTCTTTAGTTGCGCACTCTGTAGGGTAATGCAATCATCTATGTTGGGGTCTGTGGAGGCGACTGTGCTCAGTCCACAGAACATAGGTTTCTTGTTCTCAGCCTCCTCTTTACTCGCTTCCCGTGGGGTGGGCGTAGGCCACTCTTCTTCCGGGAGCTTGAGGAACTCTGGTCCGTCACTGTAGATGTTGCGACGGGTGAGGTCATCTAGGGACATTCCCCGGGTGATGACGTCAGCTGGGTTGTGTTTGGTGTCCACATACTGCCAGCTCGCTGTTTCTGTTAACTCTTGAATCTCGGTGACTCTGACTCCCACGAAGACTTTGTATCTGCATGAATCAGACTTGATCCATGTGAGTACTGTCGTGGAATCTGACCACAAGATTGTTCTGTGCACCGGAATGGTGAGTTCACGTTGGATTAACGTGGCTAGATGCGCTCCTGCTAGGGCTGCGCAGAGCTCTAGACACGGGATAGATTGTTGCTTTCGTGGGGCTATTCTTGAGCGAGCCAGGATGAAAGCGGTGTGTATCTCTCCTCCCTTCTCTTGGGCACGCAAGTAGGCCACTGATCCATAGGCTACTTCGGAGGCGTCGCTGAAGACGTGTAGATCCATCTTGCATGTCTCTGGCCTCACTGTGGGTGGGAAGTAGCTGCGGCGTATATTGACGCCTGGGAGTGAGCGGAGTTCCGTCTCCCACTCTCTCCATGTGGAGGCAAGGGGTGCGGGTATTGGGTCGTCCCAGCCCTGGTCCTTGTCCCATAGTGCTCGTACAATCATCTTTGCCCTGGTGGTGTAAGGTAGAATACATCCCAACGGGTCATATTGTCTGGCGAGTGTTCTGTACACACTCCGTCTGGTGGTCGGTATCGCCGTCGACCTTCCCTGCTCCGTGGTCAGGGGTTTGTGTCTATAGTGGAGCGAGTCTGTTTTGAAGCGCCAGACTAGTCCTAGTGTCATTTCTTGGGCTTCTCCTGGGATGGTCGCCATCCAGGTCTCGCTGCTGGCAGCCTTGTCCGCGGGGGAGAGGCTGCGCAATACGTGCGGGTCGCTGCTGGCCCACTGCCTGAGATCAAAGCCGCCTTTGATCAGGGAGGCGCGTAGCTTGAGTAGGAGAACCTCGGCTTCTTCTTGAGTCAAAACGCTTTGTAAACAGTTGTCCACGTAGAAACTGTTCTTCACACTGTGTCGGACCTCTTCATCTGCTGCTGGGTCCTCTGCGACGTGTTTCTGTAGTGCAAATGTAGCACAGCACGGGCTGCATGTGGTTCCGAAGGGGAGGACTTCCCACTGGTAGATGGCTGGGTGCTCATCTCCGATCCTCTCTCTCCATAGGAACCGCAGCAGGGGCTTGTCCTCCTCCACTAGTCTCACCTGCAGGAACATCCCTTTGATATCCCCGCTGATAGCCACCTTGTCCTGGCGGAAGCGTAGTAGCACGCCTAGTAGAGAGGGGCCGAGTGTGGGGCCGGGCAAGAGCTCTTTATTCAGATTTTGGGATCCGATCTGGTAGCTGCAGTTAAACACAATGCGATCCTTGCCGTTGTGGTGGACCTTGTGGTGCGGCACGTACCATGATTCGGTCGTCTGATCGGCCTCTTTAATGTCAATCTTTGTCACGTGTCCCGCTGTGATTAGCTTCTCAATCTCAGCGCGGTACACATTCTCTTGAGCGGGGTCTTTGGCTAGGCGCCGCTCTGTGTTCAATAGATACCGCTCCGTAGCGTCTTTCTTTGCGTGAAAGGTGGGCATTCCCTCTCGCCTCAGGAGTGGAGTTGCGTATCTCATCACTCCGCCGACTGTGACTCTCTTTGTCCCTTGCTCGAGGAGGTTTATGGCGTAAGTGTCTTCTTTAGAACGAATGTCTTTCTTTTCGTTCTTAAAGGGCATTGTCTCTAGTGTCCATAGCCTCTCGACATGCTGCAGGAGAGTGGTGTCTTCTTCTGTCACTCTGGAGTGGAGGCAGCTAGTGGCTGCTGTTCGGTTGAGAGATTTAGCGAGGGGGCCTTGTAGTGTCCATCCTAGGCGGGTCTCGACTGCTGCAGGACAGCCTCTGGGTCCTGTATGGACCCGGTCTATCGGGACTATGAGGTCTGCATGGTCGGAGCCTATCAGCAGGGTCGGGGTGGCGCCGTCTATGAGCGGGATAGGTAGTTGACGCAGGTGCACATATTTATCCATCAGCTTGGCGATGGGGTAGGTGTACTGTGATAGTCCTATTTCTTGGCTGGTGAAAGCATTTGTAATCCTATACCGTCGCTCTGGCTGCCCGCTTGCTGCGATAGTGAAGGAGACATTCTCGCCTTTTATCGTCTTTAAATCTCTTCTTATTGTCCGAATTGTCATTTGGTTCTCGCTCCCCCGCAGTCCCAGCTGGGCCGCAGCGGACGCGAGCAGAAGGGTCTTCTCTGACCCGTCATCAAGGACGGCGTAAGTGTCCATGACTTTATCTTGGTAGCTCAATGTTACACGGACTACCTTTAAGAGCACTTGGGCGCCGCTGCTGCTGGCGGGGTCAATGTACATGACACTTGCCTTTGTGCTGCTCGATGGTGCAGGTGCAGGCTTTCTTCTGTTACTGTCGTGTAGGACATCTAGGTGGGCTCCGTCACACCGACTGCACCTCTTCTTTAGGCGGCACTCGGCTGCCATGTGACTGCGCGCACATCGGTAACAGCGCCTGTTGGACTTTATCCATTGACTCACTTCTTCTGCATTCATCTTTGTGAACAGGTCACATTGTGACAGCCAGTGTTCCTTCTCGCAGTACGGGCACACCATCTTCCACTTCTCTTTTCTCGAGGGGGTACTGTGGTTCTTACTGCTCGGTACTGATTCTGATTGGTGCATGACAGTCACCGATCTTCTTCCATCGTTTATTCTCCTAGGTCCCTCTCTGGAGCTTGGTGTGCTCCGCACGAACGTATCCAGTCGTAGGCTGCTGACTTCTCTCGCCAGGAAGTCGGCTAGATCGAGGAGGGATGGTTCGGGACCGTTAGGATCACGGTGGTCTCTCTGCCGCCTAAAGCGCTCTTGTCTGGCGGGTGGCAGCTTCTCTAAAATCCTCTCGACGTTAGAGTTGGCGTATAGCTCGTGCATACCCTTTTCTCGTTGCGCTCCCAGCATCCCTACCAGGGACTGCACTTTTATAGACAGGTCGTCTAATGAGCGATTGTCTGTTGCTGGGGGTAGGCGATCAATATGCCTTATCTCTTGGATTACGTAATCCCATATACGTCCATATCTCTGGTCCAGCGCTGCTAGAGCCGCGGTGTATGGGGTCGTAGAGGTGGCATAGGCTAGCGCTATATTGTGCGCTCGGGGTACTTTCAGGTGCTTCAGTAATATTGCATACTTGTGGAATCATCAGCGACATCCACCATCATTGTCTCTAAGCACATCCGGAGCTCCGTGTACTGTGCTCGATTCTCATAGGTGAAGTCTGGAAACGTCGGTGTACCAATGTATGACGCCGTGGATGGCTGATACATCGGCGAACGTTGGGGGAGAGGCCTCCTAGGCGAGTCTCCTCTTGCGCCTCTCTGTGGGCTGGTACCGGCAGGGTACCATGGCCCGCTGGTCCAGGTGCTATTCCTCGGGGCTGGTCGTGCGTCATGCTCACCCGTGAATAGAGTCGGGGGTCTGTAGCGCAGCGCCGCGGGGGTATAGCCTGGGCTGTACTGGACCTCCTGGTCCGGTGGAGTACTGTGCTGTCGTCGGGCTTGGTTCTCCTCCTCTCCCTCTTCTTCTTCTATCAGGTCCTCTAGATCCTGTAGTCGTTTATTTAGCTTCTCCGCAGTGTATGCCGCTCCTTCCTTGTAGCTGGGTCTCGCTTGGACCGGTCGGGGAAGGGGGTCTGCGGGGGGTATAGGTTTGGTCTGTTGGTCAAGTTCAGGGTCGCTTGCTCGGTTAGGAGACGCTGCCCTTGACTGTTGTCTCGACGAGTTCCTTGAACCCCTGGCGGAGGGAGAGGGTGTTGCCTTGAGGATCAGCTGCTCCATTAGCTGCGCTTGTAACTTGTCGCGCTCGGCTTGTAGTCTGTCGCGCTCGCCCTGTAGTCTGTCGCGCTCGGTTTCGCGCTGGATGAGAGCGAGGTCGCGCTCTGTTTCTCTTTGGGCACCGGCAGCGGCACGCTGGGTGTCTGCTCGGTCTCTTGCCATATTCTCTTCCGTCTGAAGGCGTCTCATCTCCAGGCGTATGCGCTCTTCTTCGCTCCGTTGCTGTGTCTGGAGTCGATCGTGTTCACCCTGAAGTCGATCGCGTTCACCCTGGAGTCGATCGCGTTCGGTAGAGGCTGTCAGGCTGACGAGGAACGCCTGTGATAGCATCCTCTCCGCTTCGCTGGGGGAAGACGGTTGTAGAGGTGAGCCGCTCCTGGCTGTACTCGTTGGGGAGTCCTGGAGCTCTATCTCCTCGGCGCTCTCCTCATCTTGTTCCGTGCAGAGTTCTCTCTCTGTAGGGTTGTCTTCCTCCCGGGGCTGGTCGGGGACTACTTCTTCGGTATTGGCGGGGGGTAAAGGCATGTCAGCTCCCTCCTGGTCCCCACCGTGAGCTTGGTCAGTTACATTAGAACCCACTAGGGCCTCTGTGGTCGGGGTAACCTGGTTGTTAAGGTCAGACATAATTTTACTTTCTACTTTTACCGCGTTTACCGTTTGTCGAAGGCTAGGTAGTTGACTGACAGCGTAATCCTCTAAGTACTGAGGTGTCTGTCGTCTGCGCCGCAGGCGTTCTACGTTAGGAGGACCGTTTCGTGGAGTGTTCATCATAGGCCATTTCAATATTAATAACACTATATTAATATTACACTAGTTACCCTCCGGCTCGAAGGACCAATTGTAACTGAGGGGTACAATTCCCTGACTGTATTGATAAGTATGGTATCATTAAACCACTACCGCTTTATGTACTTTAACTACTGGCCACACAGTACATGATATAGATATGATGAACACTTTCCCACCATGAAACCAAGTCCACACAAATGTATAAATCGAATATTTAATATATAGCAAAGGGTATATACAACGTTCACTTAATGACATTTATGATTTGAATGCACTTGTAAGGCAAATGAGTATTCGTAGGCAAATCAACATTGAATGTCCAATCTCTGGTTACGCAGGAAGCAAGTATACAACCTGGTTCTTTAGGGAACTATAGCGATGGTACTTAAATGATTATAGCTGGATATACTAAAGGGGGTCCCGCTGGTTGTAAGTCAGTAGGGGGGGGGGGGGGTTAGGAGAGCCGCTGGCGATATCCCATCTGGCCAACGATTTCTTGGGAGAATTCAGAGTGCTGAACACGGTGCCCACAGAACCTTGGTCCACAGATGAATACAGCTGGGCCCTCTTGTAGACGGTAGCTGCCGGTCCACAACGAAGAGACGTGAGGCGACCTCACTCGGGTTAGAGCGCCGTCTCACCTGGACTCCTCTCGGGGGTAGTTCCAACACTTACCAGTGTTGGCTGTTATCCATGGCATAATCAAAGCACCCAAAGCAAGTAGATAATCCAAGCCGTGTAGGGCTCGCCGTCGCCCGGGTAAGGTAATCCAATGTGCAGGTCCACTCGTCCTGGCCCAGAACTCCTCGGATGAAAGCACCACACGTGGTCTGCCCAGCCTGGTTAAGACTCTAGATAACGCGAGGAAACGATGGGGGTACTGCTCACTTTATAACTCTAACCGAACGATGCACCATACATAATAGACTATTATTAACTTAATAGAAATACGTCCCACTCGACGGTATAGTGCCAAACTATGACAATTCAACTATTAATCCACACGATGTCTCAATGCCATTCTGAGGCCAAGTTGACCATACTGCACCACACGTGTATCGTGGGTGAGGCTTAACGTCTTGCCACTAGGTTGGAGGGTAAAGAACTAAGGGCTAAGGGACTAAAAAAAAGTTCTACTTTACTTGCGCCATATATATAGGCGCTGTGAACAAATAGTACCATTCGTATTTCGCCAGACGTATTCCTACGCGGAACCGGGGCTAGTAACGACATGTTCGTCGGCACGATTGAACTTGAACCAAGGGGCTTGGCTGCTGGCGCCAGGTTCTTGTCCAATGAGAGAATGAAACTATTATGGGCTGTTAGTAGACTAAAGGGATATTCAGTGTATATGTACAAGGAATATACAAGGGATATCAAACGATATACAAATACTATTAGATATATATCCATAAATAAATATATATATTCGGTTTAATCTGATCCTTCACAACATACAGTATATATATATATATTAATATATTATTATTATTATAGTAATTGGCTATCATACTGCAATATAAACTGAGTTTTATATCCTGCAATATAGGCTCTATATTGCAGGAAATTGCACGTACAGGTGTTCATTAAATTAAAAAAAAATCTGCCATGGAGGGCCAAACTATAACTAGGCGGCCGTGTGTACACACACACACACACTACGCATACAATGTACACACACACACACCACACATACAGTGTACACACACACTACGCATACAGTGTACACACACACACCACACATACAGTGTACACACACACACGCATCACGCATACAGTGTACACACACACCACACATACATTGTACACACACACACGCACCACGCATACAGTGTACACACACACCACACATACAGTGTACACACACAAGCACCACGCATACAGTGTACACACACACACCACACATACACACACACATGTAGACCCTCACTTTCAATAATTATTCAATAATTTCCAATATAACACCTGTGATATCTGTGAAATTACAGTGTTATTAAACGTAAACTGCACATGTAGACCATTTTCAAAAACAATTCAATAATTTCTGTTGTGAAGGATCAGATTAAACCGAATATATATATTTATTTATGGATATATATTTAATAGTATTTGTATATCGTTTGATATCCCTTGTATATTCTTTGTACATATACACTGAATATCCCTTTAGTCTACTACAGCCCATAATAGTTCATTCTCTCATTGGACAAGAACCTGGCGCCAGCAGACAGGCCCCTTGAGTCAAGTTCAATAGTGCCGACGAACATGTCCCAACTAGCCCCGGTTCCGCGTAGGAATACGGCTACCGAAATACGAATGGTACTATTTGTTCACCGTGAATATAAATATGGCGCAAGTAAAGTAGAACTTTCTTTTAGTCCATTAGTCCTTTACCCTCCAACCTAGTAACAGACGTGAAGCCTCACCCACGACCCACGTGTGGTGCAGTATGGCCTATTTTGGCCCCAGAATAGGCATTGAGACCTCGTGTAAATTCATAGCTGAATTGTCATAGTTTGGCACTGTACCGTCGAGTGGGACGTATTTCTATTAAGTAATAATAGTCTATTATGTATGGTGCATCGTTCGGTTAAAGTTCTAAAGTGAGCAGCACCCCCATCGTTCCTCGCGTTATCTAGAGTCTTAACCAGGCTGGGCAGACCACGCGTGGTGCTTTCATCCGAGGAGTTCTGGGCGAGGACGAGTGGACCTGCACATTGGATTACCTACCCGGACGACTGCTGAGCCTATACGGCATGGAATATCTATTTGCTTTGGGTGCTTTGATTTGTGGAGCGGATAACAGCCAACGCCAGTGAGTGTTGGAATTACCCCCGAGAGGAGCCCAGGTGAGACGGCGCTCAACCCAGACCGAGGCCGCCTCGCTTCTCTTTCGTTGTGGACCTACAGCTACCGTCTACAAGAGGGCCCAAGTGTATTCATCTGTGGATCAAGATCCTGCGGGCACTGTTTTCTGTACCTGAATTCTCCCCAGGAATCGTTGGCCAGATGGGATGCAGCTGACGGCTCTCCAAACCCCCCCCCCCCTTACTGACTTACAACCAGCAGGACCCCTTTAGTATCCCGCTATAATCCTTAAGTACCATCGCTATAGTTTCCCTAAAGAACCAGGTTGTATACTTGCTTCCTGCGTAACCAGAGATTGGACATTCAGTGTTGATTTGCCTACGAATACTCATTTGCCTTACAAGTGCATTCAAATCATAAATGTAATTAAGTGAATGTTGTATATACCTTTTGCTATATTAAACCTTCGACTGTTATATTTGTGTGGACCTGATTTCATATGTGGGAAAGTGTTCATCATACTTAGATATCGTGTACTGGATGGCCAGAAGTTAAAGTACATCAAGCGGTAGTGGTTTAATGATACCATACTTATCAATACAGTCAGGGAATTGTACCCCTCAGTTACAATTGGTCCTTCGAGCCGGAGGGTAACTAGTGTAATATTAATATAGTGTTATTAATATTGAAATGGCCTATGATGAACACTCCACGAAACGGTCCTCCTAACGTAGAACGCCCGCGGCGCAGACGACAGACACCTCAGTACTTAGAGGATTACGCTGTCAGTCAACTACCTAGCCTTCTACAGACGGTAAACGCGGTAAAAGTAGAAAGTGAAATTATGTCTGACCTTAACGACCAGGTTACCCCGACCACAGAGGCCCTAGTGGGTTCTAATGTAACTGACCAAGCTCACGGTGGGGACCAGGAGGGAACAGACATGCCTTTACCCCCCGCCAATACCGAAGAAGTAGTCCCCGACCAGCTCCGGGAGGAAGACAACCCTCCAGAGGTGGAACCCTGCACGGAACAAGATGAGGAGAGCGCCGAGGAGATAGAGCTCCAGGACTCCCCAACGAGGACAGCCAGGAGCGGCTCACCTCTACAAGCGTCTTCCCCCAGCGAGGCGGAGAGGATGCTGTCACAGGCGTTCCTCGTCAGCCTGACAGCCTCTACCGAACGCGATCGACTCCAGGGTGAACGCGATCGACTTCAGGGTGAACGCGATCGACTCCAAACACAGCAACGGAGCGAAGAAGAGCACATACGCCTGGAGATGAGACGCCTTCAGACGGAAGAGAATATGGCAAGAGACCGGTCCGACACCCAGCGCGCCGCTGACGGTGCCCAAAGAGAAGCAGAGCGCGACATCGCTCTCATCCAGCGCGAAGCCGAGCGCGACAGACTACAAGCCGAGCGCGACAGACTACAAGCGCAGCTAATGGAGCAGCTGATCACCAGAGCAACACCCTCTCCCTCCGCCAGGGGTTCAAGGGCCTCGTCGAGACAACAGTCAAGGGCAGCATCCCCTAACCGACCAAGCGACCCTGAACTTGACCACCAGAGAGAGCCTATACCCCCCGCAGACCCCCTTCCCCGACCGGTCCAAGCGAGACCCAGCTACAAGGAAGGAGCAGCATACACTGCGGAGAGGCTAAATAAACGACTACAGGATCTAGAGGACCTGACAGAAGAAGAAGAGGGAGAGAAGGAGAACCAAGCCCGACGACAGCACAGTACTCCACCGGACCAGGAGGTCCAGTACAGCCCAGGCTATACCCCCGCGGCGCTGCGCTACAGACCCCCGACTCTATTCACGGGTGAGCATGACGCACGACCAGCCCCGAGGAACAGCACCTGGACCAGCGGGCCATGGTACCCTGCCGGTACCAGCCCACAGAGAGGCGCAAGAGGAGACTCGCCTAGGAGGCCTCTCTCCCAACGCTCACCGATGTGCCAGCCATCCACGGCGTCATACATTGGCACACCGACGTTTCCAGACTTCACCCATGAGAATCGAGCACAGTACACGGAGCTCCGGATGTGCTTAGAGACAATGATGGTGGATGTCGTTGACGAACGCCACAAGTATGCAATATTACTGAAGCACCTGAAAGTACCCCGAGCGCACAATATAGCGCTAGCCTATGCCACCTCTACGACCCCATACACCGCGGCTCTAGCAGCGCTGGACCAGAGATATGGACGTATATGGGATTACGTAATCCAAGAGATAAGGCATATTGACCGCCTACCCCCAGCAACAGACAATCGCTCACTAGACGACCTGTCTATAAAAGTGCAGTCCCTGGTAGGGATGCTGGGAGCGCAACGAGAAAAGGGTATGCACGAGCTATACGCCAACTCTAACGTCGAGAGGATTTTAGAGAAGCTGCCGCCCGCCAGACAAGAGCGCTTTAGGCGGCAAAGAGACCACCGTGATCCTAACGGTCCCGAACCATCCCTCCTCGATTTAGCCGACTTCCTGACGAGAGAAGTCAGCAGCCTACGCTTGGATACATTCGTGCGGAGCACACCAAGCTCCAGAGAGGGACCTAGGAGAGTAAACGATGGAAGAAGATCAGTGACTGTCATGCACCAATCAGAATCAGTACCGAGCAGTAAGAACCACAGTACCCCCTCGAGAAAAGAGAAGTGGAAGATGGTGTGCCCGTACTGCGAGAAGGAACACTGGCTGTCACAATGTGACCTGTTCAAGAAGATGAATGCAGAAGAAGTGAGTCAATGGATAAAGTCCAACAGGCGCTGTTACCGATGTGCGCGCAGTCACATGGCAGCCGAGTGCCGCCTAAAGAAGAGGTGCAGTCGGTGTGACGGAGCCCACCTAGATGTCCTACACGACAGTAACAGAAGAAAGCCTGCACCTGCACCATCGAGCAGCACAAAGGCAAGTGTCATGTACATTGACCCCGCCAGCAGCACCGGCGCCCAGGTGCTCTTAAAGGTAGTCCGTGTAACATTGAGCCACCAAGATAAAGTCATGGACACTTACGCCGTCCTTGATGACGGGTCAGAGAAGACCCTTCTCCTCGCATCCGCTGCGGCCCAGCTGGGACTGCGGGGGAGCGAGAACCAGATGACGATTCGGACAATAAGAAGAGATTTAAAGACGATAAAAGGCGAGAATGTCTCCTCCACTATCGCAGCAAGCGGGCAGCCAGAGAGACGGTATAGGATTACAAATGCTTTCACCAGCCAAGAAATAGGACTATCACAGTACACCTACCCCATCGCCAAGCTGATGGATAAATATGTGCACCTGCGTCAACTACCTATCCCGCTCATAGACGGCGCCACCCCGACCCTGCTGATAGGCTCCGACCATGCAGACCTCATAGTCCCGATAGACCGGGTCCATACAGGACCCAGAGGCTGTCCTGCAGCAGTCGAGACCCGCCTAGGATGGACACTACAAGGCCCCCTCGCTAAATCTCTCAACCGAACAGCAGCCACTAGCTGCCTCCACTCCAGAGTGACAGAAGAAGACACCACTCTCCTGCAGCATGTCGAGAGGCTATGGACACTAGAGACAATGCCCTTTAAGAACGAAAAGAAAGACATTCGTTCTAAAGAAGACATTTACGCCATAAACCTCCTCGAACAAGGGACAAAGAGAGTCACAGTCGGCGGAGTGATGAGATACGCAACTCCACTCCTGAGGCGAGAGGGAATGCCCACCTTTCACGCCACGAAAGAAGCTACGGAGCGGTATCTATTGAACACAGAGCGGCGCCTGGCCAAAGACCCCGCTCAAGAGAGTGTGTACCGCGCTGAGATTGAGAAGCTAATCACAGCGAGACACGTAATGAAGATTGACATTGAAGAGGTCCGACACAGTGTGAAGAACAGTTTCTACGTGGACAACTGTTTACAAAGCGTTTCGACCCAAGAAGAAGCCGAGGCTCTCCTACTCAAGCTACGCGCCTCCCTGATCAAAGGCGGCTTTGATCTCAGGCAGTGGGCCAGCAGCGACCCGCAAGTATTGCGCAGCCTCTCCCCCGCGGACAAGGCAGCCAGTAGCGAGACCTGGATGGCGACCATCCCAGGAGAAGCCCAAGAAATGACACTAGGACTAGTCTGGCGCTTCAAAACAGACTCGCTCCACTATAGACACAAACCCCTGACCACGGAGCAGGGAAGGTCGACGGCGATACCGATCACCAGACGGAGTGTGTACAGAACACTCGCCAGACAATATGACCCGTTGGGATGTATTCTACCTTACACCACCAGGGCAAAGATGATTGTACGAGCACTATGGGACAAGGACCAGGGCTGGGACGACCCAATACCCGCACACCTTGCCTCCACATGGAGAGAGTGGGAGACGGAACTCCGCTCACTCCCAGGCGTCAACATACGCCGCAGCTACTTCCCACCCACAGTGAGGCCAGAGACATGCAAGATGGATCTACATGTCTTCAGCGACGCCTCCGAAGTAGCCTATGGATCTGTGGCCTACTTGCGTGCCCAAGAGAAGGGAGGAGAGATACACACCGCTTTCATCCTGGCTCGCTCAAGAATAGCCCCACGAAAGCAACAATCTATCCCGCGTCTAGAGCTCTGCGCAGCCCTAGCAGGAGCGCATCTAGCCACGTTAATCCAACGTGAACTCACCATCCCGGTGCAAAGAACAATCTTGTGGTCAGACTCTACGACAGTACTCACATGGATCAAGTCTGATTCATGCAGATACAAGGTCTTCGTGGGAGTCAGAGTCACAGAGATTCAAGAGTTAACAGAAGCAGCGAGCTGGCGGTATGTGGACACCAAACACAACCCAGCTGACATCATCACCCGGGGAATGTCCCTAGATGACCTCACCCGTCACAACATCTACAGTGACGGACCAGAGTTCCTCAAGCTCCCGGAAGAAGAGTGGCCTACGCCCACCCCACGGGAGGCGAGTAAAGAGGAGGCTGAAAACAAGAAACCTATGTTCTGTGGATTGAGCACAGTCGCCTCCACAGACCCCAACATAGATGATTGCCTCACCCTACAGAGTGCGCAGCTAAAGACATTCCTGTGGCACCACCCAGAGATTCAGCCCACCACTGACATTTCAGCAGCTGACTACGAAGAAGCAGAACTTCTTCTACTACAACGAGCCCAGAGAGACTCGTTCCTTGATGAGCTAGACTGTCTACAGGGAGGAAAGCCCGTCCCATCAGACAGCAGACTGCTCCACCTGGCACCCGAGAGTGACGCCCATAATCTCATCAGAGTGGGTGGTCGTCTGCGGAGAGCCCCTGACCTACCGGATGACGTTAAGTACCCGATAGTCTTGAACAGCCGACACAAGGTCACAGAGCTGATCATAAAGAAATACGACGAGGATGTGCACCACGCAGGAGCAGAGAGAGTCTTCACGGAGATCAGACGTCGCTATTGGATACTTCAAGGGAGAGAAGCAGTGCGACGCTTCCAGCGAACCTGTCTAGACTGCCGAAAGTGGCGCGCGCAGCCCAGCATACCCCGGATGGCTGACCTACCTCCCTGTCGCCTCCGACTCGGCGACAAGCCCTTTCACTCCACAGGCATGGACTGTTTTGGCCCGTTGTATATAAAGAAAGGAAGAGGAACCGAGAAGCGGTGGGGTATTGTATTCAAATGCATGACCACCAGAGCGATGCATATCGAACTCCTTCCAACCATGAGCACAGACTCATTCCTTATGGCCTTCCGAAGATTCACATCGCGGAAAGGAAAACCGTCTACATTGTTGTCTGATCACGGGACAAACTTCAAAGGCGGAGAAAGAGAGCTGAGAGAGAGCTTCCAAGCTATGGGCCCAGAACTTAAGACCCACCTCGCTCCATCCCAGATTGACTTCCAGTTTAATCCCCCGAACGCACCCCACTTCGGTGGAACCTGGGAACGAGAAGTACGTTCTATAAAGACAGCCCTGTACGCCGTGCTTGGGGCCCAGACTGTGGCGGAAGAAGTCCTAATGACAGTCCTCACGGAGATCGAGGGAGTATTGAACTCCAAGCCCCTCGGTTACGTCTCAAGTGATGTAGCAGATGTCGACCCAGTCACCCCCAACACACTCTTGATGGGGCGGCTGGACCCCGCGCTACCCCAGACAATGTACAGGCCTGAAGAAGCGAACGGCCGAAGAATGTGGAGGTACAGTCAAGTACTGGCTGACAAGTTTTGGAATAGCTTCCTACTCCACTATCTACCGTCTCTACAGACCCGCCAGAAGTGGGTAAAAGAGAGAGACAATTTGACAGAAGGAACAGTCGTCATGATTATCGACCAGTCACTACCCAGAGCTATGTGGCCGGCTGGCCGCGTAAGCAAAGTGATCACCGGTGCCGATGGCAAGGTCCGAGCAGCTGAAGTGCTCGTCCAAGGGCGAACTTACACACAAGGCTAATAGAACTGCCAAGACTCCCAGACACTATCGATGACGACCATGACCCCACGACTTTGTGAGTTGACTGACCCTTACAGCGGACCTTGAGTGGTAGACAGTGCGGTTAATCTGTCTCTGCTTAGCTAATTAGGTGGGACTAATTAGGGGGCGGCTGTTGTGAAGGATCAGATTAAACCGAATATATATATTTATTTATGGATATATATTTAATAGTATTTGTATATCGTTTGATATCCCTTGTATATTCTTTGTACATATACACTGAATATCCCTTTAGTCTACTACAGCCCATAATAGTTCATTCTCTCATTGGACAAGAACCTGGCGCCAGCAGACAGGCCCCTTGAGTCAAGTTCAATAGTGCCGACGAACATGTCCCAACTAGCCCCGGTTCCGTGTAGGAATACGGCTACCGAAATACGAATGGTACTATTTGTTCACCGTGAATATAAATATGGCGCAAGTAAAGTAGAACTTTCTTTTAGTCCATTAGTCCTTTACCCTCCAACCTAGTAACAGACGTGAAGCCTCACCCACGACCCACGTGTGGTGCAGTATGGCCTATTTTGGCCCCAGAATAGGCATTGAGACCTCGTGTAAATTCATAGCTGAATTGTCATAGTTTGGCACTGTACCGTCGAGTGGGACGTATTTCTATTAAGTAATAATAGTCTATTATGTATGGTGCATCGTTCGGTTAAAGTTCTAAAGTGAGCAGCACCCCCATCGTTCCTTGCGTTATCTAGAGTCTTAACCAGGCTGGGCAGACCACGCGTGGTGCTTTCATCCGAGGAGTTCTGGGCAAGGACGAGTGGACCTGCACATTGGATTACCTACCCGGACGACTGCTGAGCCTATACGGCATGGAATATCTATTTGCTTTGGGTGCTTTGATTTGTGGAGCGGATAACAGCCAACGCCAGTGAGTGTTGGAATTACCCCCGAGAGGAGCCCAGGTGAGACGGCGCTCAACCCAGACCGAGGCCGCCTCGCTTCTCTTTCGTTGTGGACCTACAGCTACCGTCTACAAGAGGGCCCAAGTGTATTCATCTGTGGATCAAGATCCTGCGGGCACTGTTTTCTGTACCTGAATTCTCCCCAGGAATCGTTGGCCAGATGGGATGCAGCTGACGGCTCTCCAAACTCCCCCCCCCCCTTACTGACTTACAACCAGCAGGACCCCTTTAGTATCCCGCTATAATCCTTAAGTACCATCGCTATAGTTTCCCTAAAGAACCAGGTTGTATACTTGCTTCCTGCGTAACCAGAGATTGGACATTCAGTGTTGATTTGCCTACGAATACTCATTTGCCTTACAAGTGCATTCAAATCATAAATGTAATTAAGTGAATGTTGTATATACCTTTTGCTATATTAAACCTTCGACTGTTATATTTGTGTGGACCTGATTTCATATGTGGGAAAGTGTTCATCATACTTAGATATCGTGTACTGGATGGCCAGAAGTTAAAGTACATCAAGCGGTAGTGGTTTAATGATACCATACTTATCAATACAGTCAGGGAATTGTACCCCTCAGTTACAATTTCCAATGCAACAGTTATGACACCTGTATAATTACAGTGCTATTAAGCTTACCCCACATTTTGCATAAAACGGCTGACGATTGCGTATCGATTCTTTGGACAACGATACGATATTTGCCGATATCACAAAGTCTGCCACGATACGGTACGATACGATTCGATTCAGGTGCCTGCGATTGATATGAGACGAAATCATATGCCCATTTAACCTCTTAAGCCCGGAGCCCTATTTTCTGAAAATCCGCATAAAATACATACCTAAGTAAATGGAATATTGCTCCACTTCTACAAGGTCCATTTGCATGTTCTTGGTATCTAGGGAGATCTATGGACCTCAGCGAATGTATTCCCAGTGTCAGAAATATTGTGTCTATTACTAGGCTTGCTTAAATTGTGATGAAACAAAGGAGAATATGAATTATGATTTTTCTAAATCTAAGGAAATGAATAAAGGGAAGATGATTAAACAGAAGGTTTTGTAGATACAGTACTGAATTCTCCCATCCGGACCAATGCAATTTGAAATATTATTATAGAATATAGAATAGCAGGCTTATAAATGATTGTATAATGATTGTATGTATTTTTAGGCAGATTTTCAGAAAATAGGGCTAGGGCTCAAGAGGCTAAGTGCCAACCGTTCCAATAGGCAACTGAATCAGTGGAGGCTATTTTCAGGCAAAGTGCACTCAGAAATCATTAGAGCAAATGTCATCGTAGGAGCTCGTCTACAATGGCATAATAGCCTCATAGACTTAATTTCTCCTGAGGCCAGTTCTCCCTGTTTGTGATCAAAGTATCAGAAGTGCTGTGTAATACACACAATGTCACATGTACATACATACATACATACATACATACATACATACATACATACATACATACATACATACATACATACATACATACATACATACATACATACATACATACATACATACATACATACATACATACATACATGCATGCATGCATGCATGCATGCATGCATACATACATACATACATACATACATACATACATACATACATACATACATACATACATACATACATACATACATACATACATACATACATACATACATACATACATACATACATACATACATACATACATACATACATACAGTACATACACACACATACATACATACATACATACATACATACATACATACATACATACATACATACATACATACATACATACATACATACATACATACATACATACATACATACATACATACATACATACATATGTATACATGAGTACATGCTCTATCTATGGTATTTCATTTCATTTCAAACTATTGCTTACAAAACAAGACAGTTTATCAGCAGTTTCATACATAATATAGGTACAATAAATAATAATAAACAATAAAAGAAAATCTGCTAGGACAGTATAAATTAATATTTGTTACTGTATATTGTGATGATGGCCACACGTGGTAAACGTTTATCTTTCAAAGGCGTAGGCTACATACACAAATGAAATCAAATATGAATCAAGATCCAGCAATTTCTCAGCTAAAATGTTGTCGGAATCATATTCTAGTGAACCGTTTAGGTGGGGAAAGAGAAGGTTTACAAGTGCAAGCCGGCCTATACCATGCCCCAGTTGGCACACCTGGTTCACGAAAAATTCAGATCAAACTGTCAAACTAGGTGTTGCCGCAGTATTTTTTCCTTAGTGCACAAATTAGTGAAGCAATTGCTGTAAGCGCCACAAAGAAAATCCCCCCAAAATCCCTGACCTCTTTATTCCTCAAGCATAGCTTGGAATGATGGTTTTCCTACAGTCTGGAAGGGCATTTTTCATCCCTCCATTTAAAAAAAGATTCCTAGGTGCGGCTGGGTGGCGCAGCGGACAAGGAGCTCGTCACTAACGCAAGAGACACTGGTATCGAATCCAGCTGTCAGCGTTGCTTCCGGCTTGGCTGGCCGTCATACTGGCTCGATTGGCAGAGCCAGTGGGAGGGAAGCCGGTGGGTGGGTCTGGGTCGTTGTGGACAGCGACTCCTACAGTTCGGTCGGGGCGTCTGCACAGCGAGGGAAGGATCTAAGAGAGGTAGTGTGACCTTCCACACATTATACTCTCTCAGTGAGAGTCCGTGCTGCCAGGTGAAAAGAAGCGGTGGGCTGGGTACACATGTGTCGGAGGTAGCATGTGATAGTCTCCGCCATCCCAGACCGACGGTAGGGGGTAGAGTGCGCAACGACGAGGGAGGGGATTGGGAATTGGCATAACGACTTTGATTGATTGAAAAGTTTATTAACAGATTGCAGAATGGGTACAGTACAGTACAGCTCAATACATACAATTGTTAAGGGGATGCAGACCAGAGAAAAACTTTTGTCTTGTTTACATCAGGGTCCCCCATTTTCAATTCATAACATTGGGAGGGGAGAAAAATGGAAAAAGAAGGGGGGGAAAGATAAATAAAAATTAAAATTTTTAAAGATTCCTGTACAGCGGTGTTCGAAAATCTCACAGTCCACACTAACCCTAACCCTAACACAAGAACGAAATAAACAATGACGGGATTGTGGTTACTGTTACTGGTAGCCATGTTTCTGTTAGGGTGGCATCTATAGAACCCAAGAGCAGAACACAAGGCACAGGAGAATGGGGCGGTTTAGGGTATTTAATGAATAACCCGGCATATGACAAGGCTGGTAATGAGGGAATACAGGTGAGTGAGAGGTGTCCATGAGATCCCGGGGATAGTCCAGGCTGGTGATGTCCAAGGGAGGGGGTGTAGGCCGGAAGTGTGCGATCCTACACACAGAAGAACAGGGGTTAGAACAAGGCAGGTACAGAGGTCACGAAACACACTATAAATATATATACAGGTGCATCTCAATAAATTAGAATATCGTGGAAAAGTCTATATATTTAGCTGTATTGATGCAGTCATTTGTGCAAAAGGAGCCCCAACCAAGTACTGAGTGAACATACATGAACATACTTTTCAGAAGGCCGACATTTCTATAAGAAAAATACATCTATTTTAAAATGTTTATTGGTGATACAGACTTTTCGGCTTTCATGAGCTGTAAAAATTAAAACAAATAAAGGCTTGAAATATTTCACTTTGTGTGTAATGAATCTATAATCTACGAGAGTTTCCCTTTTTGAATTGAATTACTGAAATGAAATAACTTTTCCACGATATTCTAATTTATCGAGCTGCACCTGTATATAGTATGGAAGGTCCAGATAGAGTCCTAATACCAAGACAGGTGAAACAACACTGAGACGAGGAGTGCAGGGGTGCAGGCCTCTTATCCTGGCTCAGTGATGATGAGATGAGTCTCAGGTGTGTAGTCCGGCCCAGGTAGACAGAGTGATGGTGAGGCGGAAACAGGAAGAGACCCATATAAGGTTGTGGAGACCTGCTGACTGTAAAAGTTTCTCCTGCTACCAACACCCCACATTGTGGAGTTCTTTCTCCTGATTGGATAAACTGGGAACGGAATACCAGAATACCATTGTTTACTGCAACAGTGGCTCAGGAGGTAGAGCAGTAGTCTGGTAATTGAAAGGTTCCCGGTTCGATTCCAGCTTCTCCCAGCAACATGTTGAAGTGTCCTTGAGCAATACACTTAATCCATAACTGGTCCCGATGCGCAGGGTGGCACCTTACATGGTCGCCTCCGCCGTCGGTGTGTGACAGGGCTCCTAAAATTATTTAGGAGTAGGCCTACAGTGTGCGAGTAATAGTTTTGCGTAGTGGGTGTGTCAACGTGCAATTGTCATTTCATATTAGACACAGAGCAGCGCAGACCTTACAGTTTAGAAGCTAATACATCTAGCTATTCAGCCCTGTGTTTGACAGCTCTGTTAACAACTCATGTTGCGAGTCACGCTGTTTATATGTGCAACTAAAACTGTGAGCAACGGGTCCAATGGTCTAACATGCTTTGCATCCTCACCATTCCTGTACACACACGTCACGCTAAAAACCTTAACTAAACCTTAACTAGCTGCTAACTCTAACTAAGCTTACCAAATAATCAAAATCCGAAGTATTCCGAAGAGATTGCTCAGAGTGCAAACCACTGTCTTTGTGACCGGTTGTTGTTGTTATTAGTACTTGCCCGTTCTTCAGCTCAATGACATTGCGTGTCTCCTATCCGTCATCCATAGGCTTTTTATAATAATTTTTTTTACAAATCGATTATTAATTTGAATATATAATATTCGTTGACAACCCTACTTACTCATCACCCCTGAGTGGAGCCAAATAAATAAACATACATTTATGAATGTAATTGTTTTAACCAGGAATTGTTTTGACCAATGTTAATATTTGTAATTAATTCTGATTGTCTGATTCATCTGTGTTTTGGCTTTTGTTATTTATTTTTTCTTTGCCTTAAAAACGATAGTCTGTTCACCTTTCTGATAACTACATCACTGCATAATGCTTCAGACATGCTTCACTTCTATGATACACTCTGTATACATGCAATTTAGAATTATTGCCACACTTTCTTTCAAAACAATTTGATCATGGATGTGCGGATTTGGTACAGTCATGACTCATAAGGCACTCGGGGCAGAGCTGTTTTACAGGCTGTGATGTACAGGCATAGAGGCAGCCCTGCACCGGAGTGTGCCTCCATGTTAAAAGATTAATAGAGAAATAAATAACAAAATAAAAGCCCAGTTGGATTGACTCTGCCCGAAGTAGTAGTATATCTCCCAAAGACACACACACACACACACACACACACACACACACACACACACACACACACGCCTATCACATCCATCCTGTTATGCAAATGAATCGGTTAAGCTGGGCATGCAGCCTTCTAAGCTCCGAGGGCACTTTTGTTTTCATTTTCAACCTGGGGATGAGGAATAAAACAGGAAGTTGTAGGACATTCATCTTGCTTTATAGTGGTTCCAAAACAACACACACACACACACACACACACACACACACACACACACACACACACACACACACACACACACACACACACACAAGACAGATAGACATATAGGCAACACGCCCAGACATGCACCCACACACACACATACACACACACCAATTCAGCAGTATTTCAGGCAACATTTTGATACATGTTTGGCTTTTGTTCAGCATTTAAAGTAACGGATGTCTCCCCTCTCGCCCCCACACACTTGTACTATGCATATAGACACCATTTATTCAGCTTACTAAAGCCTGTCAGAGTTAAAGCCAATGTGTGTCTCTCTCTGTGTGTGTGTGTGTGTGTGTGTGTGTGTGTGTGTGTGTGTGTGTGTGTGTGTGTGTGTGTGTGTGTGTGTGTGTGTGTGTGTGTGTGTGTGTGTGTGTGTGAGTGTGAGTGTGAGTGTGAGTGCGTGCGTGCGTGTGTTTATAGATGTGGGTGTCAGATGCCACCGCTGGGGTGATTTCTGGTTAGCGAGGGTATCCCTCCCACTCATATTTGAAGACACACTGCAATGGAGGGAGCAAGGAAGGATGGAAGGAGGGAGGGAGGGAGGGAAGGAAAGAAGGAGAGACAGACAGACAGACAGACAGACAGACAGACAGACAGACAGACAGACAGACAGACAGACAGACAGACAGACAGACAGACAGACAGACAGACAGACAGACAGACAGACAGACAGACAGACAGACAGACAGACAGACAGACAGACAGACAGACAGACAGACAGACAGATGGGGGTGTCAGCTGGTGCAGGGTAAACAAAATACTATATTCCAGTGCACACCAGGATACATAGGCTACGTTTACACTGCAGGCAGAAGTGGCCCAAATCAGATTTCTGGTATCTGATCTTTTCAATTCCGATTTGGGCCATTTTCATATGTGGTCCTAAATCAGATACAGGTCAGATTTGCAATGTGACCTCAGTCTGAACAGTAATGGAACTTTTATGTCACTCTAGATTGAAATGTATCAGAGATGTTTATGTCAATCTTCTTTATTGTTCATTTGCGCATTCGGGTCCGTTCAGGAGCGTGACCAGTTCACACTGGAATCTGATCTTGGCCAATTTATTGAACAAAGAAAATCTGATCTGAGCAATAAATCAGAATAGAGCACTAAGGCTTGCAGTGTGAATGTAGCCTTACATTGACACTATTTTATTAATGAATTACACACAAAAAAACACTTCTCTTCATCAGATTCTGCTCTAAAGATGCTCTAACGTTAGATAGATAGACTCTTTTACCATTTGTAAAAAGAAAGATGACGTTTCGTCTCTGGACGTCTCCAGGGACATGTCACTCCAGGTACAGTGTGACATGAGACCATGTGACCTGTCCCGATGACCTGTCTGTGCATTAATTTACCTTCACCTGGTTAACCCATTCTCTGCCACCACTTTGATCATCCTAAACCATTCTCTGCCAGTACTGTAAGTCTATGGAGATGTTCACCTTCTTTGCAGGGCTATAACTTTTTAAATTGTATTGCTAAATTGACATTACTATGGCCCATTCAACATCGATTAGCTATCGTTCAGGATGTAGGAACGTTTTACTTTTTCATTCACACATTCATACGAAAATACCGTCTAGAGTATAAATATGTTTTTATCGTTTTCTGCAATATTTCCTAGAATGTGAGATATAGACATAAATGCATATATTAGATTATCAAATGCCGTTTGATACCGATCAACGTTATATTAAAAATGTCAACTGTACATGGTCCTAAACGTTATGACTGATCATCCACGGGTGAACGGAGGGGGGGGGAGGGGGGGGGGGGGGGGTCGTTTATAATTCCGTGACTAACGTTAAATGATGGGTGATATATAGATCAGAGCAGTTTGTATCGAAAATGATAAAGAAAAACGCTGAAACTCACGTCAGTCTCCTCGTACCGTTGGGCGATGAGAGTGGAGAAAACAGATCCCAGTTATGTGATGTGGATCGATGCGATCCAGTTCCGGTTTGTATCATACTAATATACGCCCAAATCATGTGGATTATTGAGTTATGGCAACGGATCCATATCCACGGTGTGTGTATTGAGTCCCGCGACGATAAACGAGTGGCCGGACGGAATAGGCAGACGCACCGGGATCACAAGAGATCCACTTCCGGTTGCAACTCGCCGATCAGCCACCAGGTGGCAGTATTGAAGCGTTGCAGAGTTGTGATGGCTCCCGCAGCATATGACAAGGCTCCGTGAGTGAAATATGAATACCATGACGAAAATATGAAATGTGAACTTGAAACACGTCATACGCCGTTATTGGCAGAATTCGCATGAACTTGAAACCCGTCGTACGACGTGATTGGCGGGAAAAGGGTTAAGGCTTTCGTTCAGAATGTCCCTGGAGTTATTGACAGCTGAGTGCAATAATTATTGAAGATATAACGTGTTGTAATGTTGTTTGCTGGAGCCACTTCATCCACAACAGCACACCCCGGTCAGAGAGCGGACACAGACACCAAAGAACAGTCCTTTGTAGTTTAATGTTGGTATCAAAGGATCAAAGATAGGGTTTCTTCAGTACAGGTGATTTCCATCAAGTTCGTAAGGCTGAATGAAACAATGAGCATCCACACAAGGATGAGAATGGTATTGGGTGAATCTGGCCAATTATTGAGTGAGTGGTTTTCATCCAGTTTGTAAGGCTGGATGAACAGTGAGGAATTGAGTGAGGTTTGTTTTTGTTTTTATTAAGGATCCCCATTAGCTGGTGCCATGGCTCCCAGCTAGTCTTCCTGGGGTCCACACAACACAATACATAAAACAGTTAATGCATAGATCAATACAAAAGATAAAAACAAGGATTTAGTATATAGCAAATAAGCTACTTTCACAGATGCTATAGATAGAAATAAAAAACAAAACAATTAACTAAAAACATACAATAAATATCAATTTTTAAAGATACAAAATGAGAACTTGTAGGCTAATAGGCAAAAACCCATACACAAATGCAATACACATTAAGGCAACAGCTGTAATTGAGATTTGAGTTTTTTTTTTTAAATCGATTTACTAAAAGTGTAGAGATAACTAGGTCGGTTGTTCCAGAGTGTTATGCACCTATAAATAAAAGACGGCTTTAAAGCATTGGTTCTAGGACGAGGGAGTACAAACTGACCATTTCTGGCCCCTCTTGTATTATGGTCTTGTATAGAGCTTCTGTAAACAAGTTGCTCAAACACAAAATATGGAGTCTTACTGTTAATGACTGATTTACACAATACAAGTGAGTTAGACAATAACCTTTTTTCAACTGTGAGCCAGGAGAGACCAGCATGCATACGGTTGACATTGTACCTTAGTGAGCAACCCAAAGCCAACCGTGCTGCCCTGTTCTGGACTACCTGTAGTCTCCTGATCTCACCTTTGGTGGCAGATGACCAGATCACAGAACAATAATCAACATGACACAGGACTAGACTCTGAATAATCTGACGTAGAAGAGGACGATCAACAAAAGAAGCACATTTTCTAACAATGCCTACAGCTCTTCCCATCTTTGAGACAATGTTAGTGATGTGGTTTGACCAAGATAGAGTACTATCCAGTGTCACTCCAAGGAGCTTAACGCTTTCAACTTGCTTAACGATGGAGTTACATGAATTTAAAATAAGCTTTGGGTTACAAGACAACCCATGCCTCGATCCAAACACCATGCTTTTTGTCTTAGAGATGTTCAGTACAAGCCTGTTAGCTACTATCCAATCATTCACATCATTAAGTTCTCTGCTCAGGACCTCATTAAGCATACCATTTGATGGAGAAGCATAATACAAGGTAGAATCATCTGCATATTGGACCAATTTGGCATTCTTAGTAGCCCACGGTAGGTCATTGGTGAACACTGAGTAGAGCAGAGGCCCTAGGGAACTCCCCTGTGGAACACCACACTCCAAACTTCTACTACTAGACAGGCTGCCATTCAAATAAACCTGCTGAGATCTGGAGGACAGATAACTCTGCATCCACATCAAAGCCAGGGGATTAGAACCATAACATTTAAGTTTATCAATCAAGAGAGAATGGTCAAGCACATCAAATGCAGCACTGAAATTTAAAAACACAGCTCCCACTATCATGGAGTTATCAATAGCTCTGAGCCAGTCGTCAGTCATCTGAACTAGAGCAGTCAATGTGGAGTGACCAGTTCTGTATGCATGTTGAGACTCTGTAGCCAGACTGTTAAACTGAAAATATTCTTGGATTTGTGCAAAAACACACTTTTCCATGATTTTGTTTAAAACTGGTCAAATGCTGAGTGATTTCCATCCAGGTTGTAAGGCTGGATGAAATAGTGAGATATTGAGTGGGTGGTATTGAGTGGTTTCTGCAACACATATGCAGAATACACAAGGAATTAGCAGAATACATACTTAGTCATAACATGCTGACATCTAGAATATATACATAACTGAAACAATGCTATATAGCATATTCACATTAGCATAGCATTAGCATCAATTAGCCGCATGGACCAAACATAACACAAAGTAGCAACCAGTCATAGTAATACACATAAGTCACCTAACAACCTAATGCAGGCAGTGTATAATGCATAATACATGACCTTTACCCATCATAAACCCACATATATTACGTATGGAGGCTATTGATGACTTACTTCTTCACGAACACACTCATGTGACAGCAGACAGCAGTGGAAAAAACATGTGGCGGCAAGATGGCCACTGCATTTAATCACCAGACTAAGGACCCCTGGGCTGTCCAGAGAGATGCCTGGCTAGAAATAATAGGACCCCTGGGCCATTAAAGAAGTGCCTGAATGGAAATAACAATACACAGCATAACAAATAGCGGGGAATTTACAACAGCCACCCCCAGAATAGCATAGCTATTATGTAAACAGTCAAATTCCCTAAGAGGCTACGGAGGTCTCTGGATTGTCATCGTCTGCGACAGTCGGGTCCGGAGCGTAGGACGTCCCGCCGCCCAATCAGTAACCTGTTTGTTGTCACAGGGTCCAGATCCACGATGTCTGATCATTGGCGGCTTAAGGGGCTGCGACCGGGCAGGAGGTAAGTCTGCCATCATTGGAACCACCGGCTCCCACCTCCACTTCCTACATCCTGTGCAGGTCCTCTGACGATGCTTGATGGCCCGTCTTCCCCACAGGACCCAGTACTGGTGCCTGATCTCTGCAAAGACCCTATCGGGCTCTGGGTGGAGTAAGCGGGCATCTACATCCTTGATGAGTTTTGTCACTGCATGGCCAGGATCGAGGACTATGGGGTGGATGTCAGTGGAACAGGAGGTGCCCAGGTGACGAGAGCGTCCACCAATTTTGAGAAGACCCATTGTACGATTAATCTCTGGTGAGAGCATACTGAGCTTACTACTGGGCAGTACTGGGTTTCCAGCTCTGAGACACTTAAATTCCTCTGGGAAGCAGTCCGCCTGGCTGGTCTTCAGCAGGAAGACTTCGGTGTCATGCAGGTTAGGTTGAGGTAAGGAGGAGTCGGCCGCCGCCCCGTGATGGGTGAACCATGACTTGTCAGACTTATTTACCTCTTCTTCACCCAGCTTGGTAACACATCCTCCATCGAGCTATTTGATCTCTGCTCCAGTGATTTGAGCCTTAGCTGGATCTTCTACCAGTCTTTGCTCTGTGCTATGGGGCATTGGCCTAACTGATTCGTCAGCGGCTTTCAGTGGTGGCGCGTCCTTTATGTGGAGCAGAGGCGTGGCATACCGGAGTGTTTCACCAACCTTCACCCTCTCGATGCGTGCTTCCAGGATGTCCACCACCTCATGGTCCAGACGGGACCTTACTGCTAGCTTTCCACTTCTGACTGGAAGCACATCAAGCTGCCGGAGACACTCAATGTGTTGATCGAGGTCCTCCGGTGCAGGCTTGAGAGATGTAAAGTAGCATGAAGTAGCATGAGACACGAGACCATCTGGGCCATCTTGTTTAGGCTTGGCGAAGCCATGATAAACTGAGACAGGCTGGTTGCAAGGTCTGGGTGGCGGAACTTGCTTGTCTCTGTTAGGGAACTGTGTCCCTTCTATCCGATGGCGCCTTTACCCTGAGCCAGTCGGCGAGGTCTCGAAGGTGGTACGGGTTTAGGCTAATCGTGTTGAGGCGACCTCGAACCAGTAGATGCTCCACAAAGCCGTCCCTTAATTGCTTAGGGAACTTACACAGGAGCCGATCCACATGGCCGGTCGGCATGACTTCCATCCCGTTAGGTCCTTCCAGCGACGTCAGCATTCCCACTAGCAAGTGGATGCTATGGACGAAGCTCTGGAATGCTTTGGTATCTCCTGCTTTGAGATCAGGAGCGTTCAGTATTGCTGCAATCTCGCTTTGTGCAAGTTGATGCGGCTGTCCATATTGGCGCTGCAAGGCCTGCATGGCGGCGGTGTAGGGTTGCGCATAATGCCTGCAGGACTGGGCTATTAGCTTAGCCTCATCCAGAACCAGCTGTCCAACCAAGTAGGCAACATTAAATATCCTGACCCAGCTCTAATAATAATATGAATAATACATTTATATTACACTTTACATTAAACATAACATAAAAACATTTAATGAAACAGATAAAAAAAGAAGCATATCAGGATTTAAAGAAAAAGCTCTAGTAAAAAGGTGTGTTTTTAAGCCACGTTTAAAAGCATCCACAGTCAGTGGTGTCCTCAGATGGTCGGGGAGAGCGTTGCCATGGATACACTGTTAGGTGAGGAGGGAGACCTTGTACTCAACCTGAGAGAGACAGGGAGTGAGTGGAGTAATCTGAGGATGGGGGGTGATGTTGTTGTATTTAACCTGAGAGAGACAGGAAGCCAGTGGAGTGATCTGAGGATGGGGGGTGATATGGTCGTATTTAACCTGAGAGAGACAGGAAGCCAGTGGAGTGATCTGAGGATGGGGGGTGATGTGGTCGTATTTAACCTGAGAGAGACAGGAAGCCAGTGGAGTGATCTGAGGATGGGGGGTGATGTGGTCGTATTTAACCTGAGAGATACAGGAAGCCAGTGGAGTGATCTGAGGATGGGGGGTGATGTGGTCATATTTAACCTGAGAGAGACAGGAAGCCAGTGGAGTGATCTGAGGATGGGGGGTGATGTGGTCGTATTTAACCTGAGAGAGACAGGAAGCCAGTGGAGTGATCTGAGGATGGGGGGTGATGTGGTCGTATTTAACCTGAGAGAGACAGGAAGCCAGTGGAGTGATCTGAGGATGGGGGGTGATGTGGTCGTATTTAACCTGAGAGAGACAGGAAGCCAGTGGAGTGATCTGAGGATGGGGGGTGATGTGGTCGTATTTAACCTGAGAGAGACAGGAAGCCAGTGGAGTGATCTGAGGATGGGGGGTGATGTGGTCGTATTTAACCTGAGAGAGACAGGAAGCCAGTGGTGATCTGCTTCTGGATGTTCTTGCTAGGGATCCCGATGAGGAGTGCGTTGCAATAGTCCAGCCTGGAGGAGACGAAAGCGTGCTCACTGCTCACTGCAGGACATTTTGAGAGCTAATTATTTTATTTAAACTCAAAACATCCACACAAACTTAAGCATAGTTTTGCCTACAAGATGTCACTGAGTAAAAAAGATTCTATAGTATCTGACTAGAATAATAAGAAGATCCCCAACATTCTAACTCAGTTACTTCTTACAATACAATTCGTCTCCCAGTGGTTGCGGGGGGAACCATTTCCAAATGCTTCTATGATGACGCTGACCCATCATCATCTTATGATTCTACGTATCTGATTCAGATACAGCCACAAATAAATAGAACACAACGCCAGGCAGAGCTGTTTGTTGATGTTTGTGTAGTTCCCTTGTCTTCCAACATGGCTGGCTGTAACATAGCAACCATTGTTTTGTACTTGTGCCAAACGACGATTGCAATGTTTGATATGAGAAACAAAAACTTAATAGTTGGTGTCTTATTACTGGATCTCGTTAACAAATCACAGTAGAACCGTAATATTATGCTTTTTACCTACTCTACCACTGCAGACAAATGTGGTATTTTCTTTTGAAAGTGGTTACCAATGGTTACAGGTGGCCATACTGGAAGAAAGATAACGACACATTCCAACAACATTCCATGCAAGGCCTCTATTTACTCACCTCTGCTAGCAAGTGGGTTTGAAAGAACATGCTGATATTGTAGTGATGACTTTGAATTAAATGTATACATACCCAAATATGAAGCATGTCTGACACATGTGAGATAGAGTTATCAGAAAAGTCATCTTTTCTGTGCAAGTAAACCCACTGTTACGTACTTGTATGGCTGCGTTCACCATTTCCATGGATGCCATTTTCAGTTTGTATTTGTAAACTCAAAAGGATAGAGGAAACACTTCCTCTTGGGGCAGATATGACATTAAAACGCTCTCCAACTCTCTGTGTTAGGAGTGTGCGCAGGGATCAGCAGAGTGAAAGCTAAACAGCTGTTGGCTTTGGATACATGCTGCTACTCCTCTGAACCTCTCTATCTCTCTCTCTCTCTCTCTCTATGTCTCTGTCTTTCGTTTTTATCTTTGGGCTTTTATTATCCGATCACGCCAGGACAGGTCTTGATTGCCCCAAATCGTATTTTGCCTGAATTGTGATGCGATGAGCGGGACTGCATCTCGAGGTGGCGAGACTCACATTGTAATTAGAATCACTCCAATTTAGTTGTTGTGGCAACTTCCTGCGTAGTGGTGGCGCTGCCCTACTGTCGTCTGCCTCCTCCGATACGTATGGTGTCACCAGCCGTTTTTTTCCTGACAGATGGGAGTTTGGAGTGTAACACACAAGCAGAGGTTTTCACTATTCCCTCCCCGACTGACCAGTAGGAGTCTCTGTTGCAGCGACCAGGACTAATAACCCCAAACATTGCCAATTGCATTCACGAATGACCAAACCGGAGGTACCGCTGCCAGGAATTTAACTCAGGTCTCTGCGGTGGTAGGCGAGTGCTTTGACCTCTACATTACCCAGCGACCCCAGTGTTTAGACCTCTACACTACCCAGCCACTCCAGTGTTTAGACCTCTACATCAGAGGTTCCCAAACTTTTCAGGCCAGGACCCAGAAAATAAGGCGTCAGAGAGCTGCGGCCCAATGCACATCGTCAGGCTTTTCTTTTTTTTTTCTTTTTTGCCAGGCGAAATATTTTTTAAGCCAAATATCACTTCAATCCTATTAAGTTAGTTCAAGTTAGTTATTAATTTATATGTGCTATTTATGAGAGGGCTAACTTGTTGCAAAATAATAATGATAATAATAGCCTCATTAAAATACTATTGTTGCTTCGGTTGTTTTCAGCGTTTTATGTGCATAATCTGTTATTTAGTTTGAAATGTTCGTTGAAATAAGTAGATTTTTCGTTTTTGTTTATTTATTAAGTTAATATAAAACCATATAGTCACATTTTAGAATACAATAGAATAGAATTTTAGAATACAACTAGAAACACTGTCCTGGCCTGATTCTAAGTTCAGTGGCCTTACAAAAAAAAAAAAAAAAAAAAAATAATCATCTTGCGGCCCACCCGTGGCTGCTCGCGGCCCACCTTTGGGTCGCGACCCCGACTTTGGGAACCACTGCTCTACATTACCCAGCGACCCCAGTGTTTAGACCTCTACATTACCCAGCCACTCCAGTGTTTAGACCTTTACATTACCCAGCCACTCCAGTGTTTAGACCTCTACATTACCCAGCCACTCCAGTGTTTAGACCTTTACACTACCCACCTGCTCCAGTGCTTAGACCCCTACACTACCCAGCCACTCCAGTGTTTAGACCTCTACACTACCCAGCCACTCCAGTGTTTAGACCTCTACACTACCCAGCCACTCCAGTGTTTAGACCTCTACACTACCCAGCCACTCCAGTGTTTAGACCTCTACACTACCCAGCCACTCCAGTGTTTAGACCTTTACATTACCCAGCCGCTCCAGTGTTTAGACCTCTACACTACCCAGCCACTCCAGTGATTAGACCTCTACACTACCCAGCCACTCCAGTGTTTAGACCTCTACACTACACAGCCACTCCAGTGTTTAGACCTCTACACTACCCAGCCACTCCAGTGTTTAGACCTTTACACTACCCAGCCACTCCAGTGTTTAGACCTTTACAATACCCAGCTACTCCAGTGTTTAGACCTTTACATTAGCCAGCCGCTCCAGTGTTTAGACCTCTACACTACCCAGCCACTCCAGTGTTTAGACCTCTACACTACCCAGCCACTCCAGTGTTTAGACCTCTACATTACCCAGCCGCTCCAGTGTTTAGACCTTTACACTACCCAGCCGCTCCAGTGTTTAGACCTTTACATTACCCAGCCGCTCCAGTGTTTAGACCTTTACACTACCCAGCCACTCCAGTGTTTAGACCTTTACATTAGCCAGCCGCTCCAGTGTTTAGACCTTTACACTACCCAGCCACTCCAGTGTTTAGACCTCTACACTACCCAGCCACTCCAGTGTTTAGACCTCTACACTACCCAGCCGCTCCAGTGTTTAGACCTTTACATTAGCCAGCCGCTCCAGTGTTTAGACCTTTACACTACCCAGCCGCTCCAGTGTTTAGACCTTTACATTACCCAGCCGCTCCAGTGTTTAGACCTTTACACTACCCAGTCACTCCAGTGTTTAGACCTCTACATTACCCAGCTGCTCCAGTGTTTAGACCTCTACACTACCCACCTGCTCCAGTGTTTAGACCTCTACATTACCCAGCTGCTCCAGTGTTTATACCTCTCCACTACCCAGCCGCTCCAGTGTTTAGACCAGGGGTAGGCAACCCTAGGCACGCGTGCCTGCATAGGCACGCGGGGGCATTTGCATAGGCACAGGGGGCAGCATTAAAAAAATATATATATATATATTATATTATTATTATTATAATTTTTTTTTTTAAATATTATAGTGAAATATTTTGCACTATTGTCGCATTTATCTTGTTGAAATCCTCCCACAGGTTCTTTTTACTACCACATATTTAATTGAGACCATTTATTTGTTTATTATTTCAATTGAGCTGGAAATACATAATAATAATGCAGGACCTGTTCAGAGGTCTTTAATTGGCATGCAATTATCCTCAACACACACACACCGGAACACACACACATGCATTTGCTACATCATTCAGTAACATTGGCAGAGCCTTATAACAAAAACATTATTACGGTCACCATTGTGACCAGTGGGATTAATCAACAAATTTTATTATTTATTCTATTTCATTGAACATTGCACATGTTAAAAGCAATTATTTTTACTCAAAATGTGAGTCAACTTCTTGTTCTTAAAACAATGACAATAAGTGTTTAGACCACTACATTACCCAGCCATCAATAAATCCAGCCACAATGTACATATGAGCAATGTTGAGATTGTGATTACATTGGATGCCTTTTTCTTGCGCTCAAACACAGGGCATGGCAGTGTACATAGAGAATGGAAAGTGCACAGGGCGCAACGAGCGATACCATTGATTACCACTATACTGCCACAGTTAATGTTACATACATTACATACATTACTACTCACAGACCTCCAAGCGTTGCTGTTCACATCTTGGTCGTCGGAAACTGCCAAAATTAGCTTCTTCGTTATCGATTGGTTGTTTTGCTGTCGATTTGTCCTTTGTATATCTCAGATTTCTAATCCCTCCCCTCGGTTGATTTGATTGGTCTGTCGACAAAAAGGTGACATTGACATCGGTGCGTTCCACGCCTAAAGTTGAAACTTTTTCAACTGAGAGTGCCCTGTCCAATGGGATTACAGCCGAAGAGATGAAGTGTAACAGGGATTTTCAGTTGGAAGTGTGGACACTGCAGTACTTACACTGCACATGACACATGACACCTCCTGCATGGTGTGGCGTAGTGAGGCCACATCTAGTCTTTGATTAGGATTATCATATCAACCAACAACTGTTCACTCTATTAACACGTTAATTTACCGTTTAACATACACACACATAATATCAAAAACACCAGTGGTAAAATACCTGATGTAATTATAAAAGGCGTAACAGTGCCCCCTGTTGGAGAGTGACAACACATGGCTGTTGAGGATTTCAAAATGCAGTAAACGTTTTTGGCTGTCACCGTCACACACACACACACACACACACACACACACACACACACACACACACACACACACACACACACACTCAAACCCAAACACAAACCCCTCTCTCTCTCATACATCTTGCACTGACAGTGTGGTGCCCTATTGTTGTATTAACAGGTGACTCTCTCTCTCCCTCTCTCTCTCTCTCCCACTCTCTCTCTCCTTCTCTCTTTATCTCTCTCTATCTCCCTCACTATCTCTCCCTCTCTCACACACACTCTCTCTCCTTCTCTCTCTCCCTCTCTCTCTCTCTCATCCTCTCTCCCTCCCTCTCTATCTCCCTCACTCTCTCTCCCCCTTTCTCTCGTTTCTCTCTATCTCTCCCTTTCCCTCTCTCTCGCCGCTCTCTCTCTCTCTCTCTCTCTCTCTCTCTCACTCCCTCTCTCTCTCTCTCTCTCCACCCCACCCCCCCCCCCCCCCTCACCCCGCAGCCACCACCGTCGTCTCCTTCTCGTTTGACGTGGGAAACGGACCCGTGGAGCTCACGGTGCAGTCACCGACGCCCCTCAACGACGACCAATGGCATCGCGTGATGGCAGAGCGGAACGTGAAGGAGGCGGTCCTTCAGCTGGACATGACTCACCGGGCGTCTCGGCCCGCCCCTCCCCAGGGCCACACGCGGCTCGAGCTGTTTAGCCAGCTCTACGTGGGTAAGACATGCGCACACAAATACACACACACACACACATACACACACATGCACGCACGCACCCACACACACACACACACACACACACACACACACCTAGACTCACACACAAACACCCACACACACACACACACACACACACACACACACACACACCCGCACGGACGCACGCAGACACACACACACCCCCGTACGGATGCACGCACACATACACACACACACACACACACACACACACACACACACACACACACACACACACACATAACTATACCTGGTTATAGTACACCCACCTATCAGCTATCAGCATAATCACCACTGAAATATAGAGGCTGGTACCAACTTTTTCACCTACCACAACAAACATAGACACACAACCACACACAGGCACATACAGTGTAATGAACCCTTATGTGTAGGAAGGACACACGCACACATGCACGTACTGTAGCTCTAATCAGCATTCATGTGTGGGAAGACACACACAACACACACACAACACACACACGCGTAATATACAGTATATAATTAAATCTGCTCGTATGTGTGAGAATGAAACTCACCATCACACAGTGTCCATGTAATTATAATTCTGTCAAGTTGTTAATTAAAAGTAAAAACTTTTTTCCACTACTTTTCCAGACACCCTGTGTGCTGCAGCTGATGTTCAGCTCTATTATCGGCTTGACTCCTAGTGTTGCCTCAGTAAGAGGCTTCCGGCTACAGGAGCTTAGGCGCCGGAGACGTTAATTAAACCAGTTTTAATCCTATATGCGCATGTACCCACACCTCTGATCATAATTTTAGACTATATCATATGATATGATACATTTATTTATATTGCACCTCTCAACTAATAGCTACATCGGCCCGGGGTGCAGCCCGGGAAAAAAGAAAAACAGAAAGACGGGAACAATACGAAAACAGAAAGAAATACATGCAGGCCAACCAAGCAGATAGAGAACGGACGGACATAATACACCAGTCATACTACAATATGGATTATTATTTTGGTGAAAAAGGTGGGTTTTGACCATGGTATAGCATGCATCATATATATGCACGTAAAAACATGCATGCTCTTTTAATCATACACCCATATGCAAATGCATGCAGGCACATGCTCTTACTCTCTCTCTATCTCTCTCACACTCTCTCTTTCTCTCATTCTTTCTCTCTTTCTTTCTCTCTCACTCCCTCTCACTCTTTCTCTCTCTCCTCTCTCTCTATCTCTCTCTTACATGCACATACTCACTCACAAATGCACTTTCTCTTTATCTCTCTCTCTCTCTCTCTCACAGACACACACACACGCTCTCACACACACACACACACACACACACACACACACACACACACACACACACACACACACACCTATACGTTAAGTTGTGTTAATGAAGTTGAACTCACAGTTTGCTCAGTGACGGTGCCGACTGTGACGGGGCGTGACTGAAAGCAACTTAATTCACTTAAGAGACTCCATTGGCTTTCAATTCCACCCGCCTTGAGCTGAGCATGTGCGGCTCCTCGGGATTAACACCCCATTATCGAGACAATCTCACACACACACACACACTCTCTCGTTCTATATAAATCACAAGACAGTGGATGCATCAAGGACTCATTATCTTTCTTTCATTGAATTTTACGCCCTCATTATAAACGTCTGGATTGTTCCTAATAGCTCTTCTTTTTATTTCTCCTTTACGTCACCGCACAATGTCTTCAGGTCTCCGGCGCTCGCAACGACAGAAGAGCTGAATGCTCTCCTCTCCTCCTCTTGCCCTCGGATATACTCCGAGCTGTCGGTACCCTGTGAACCCGTGAGTCCAGGGCTAGAATCGTTTCAGGGACTTTTTCTTTCCGCGTGGGGAGGAGTGCTGAGGCTGGTGGCAGACGCCTGTCCCCCTTCTCTTCTCGTCCTCTAGCCGGAGGGGACAGCTGTACAATCAGGCGTCCCCGACGCGACACGCCTGACCCTCTGTGATCCTGATTCATAATGTAATTTCATGGCCTTGTCGGTTTTTCTGGTTCAAACGGCCCCCGGAACATCGTCACCCTGTAACCTCCCCGCTCTGCGTCTCCCCGTATTCACACTTTGATCTAGACGTCAATTGGAGTTGAAGCGTTTAGCCGCTGAGTCGCCGCTACGGACCGCGAGCGATACAGGAGAGGAGATTTTCTCCTTCTTCTTCTTCTTTTTCTCCTTCTTCTCCCCCTTATTCTCCTTCTTCTCCTTCTTCTTCTCCTTCTTCTTCCCCTTCTTCTCCTTCTTCTCCTTCTCCTTCTTCTTCTTCTTCTTCTTCTTCTTCTTCTTCATCTTCTTCTTCTTCTTTTTCTTTTTCTTCTTCTTCTTCTTCTTCTTCTTCTTCTTCTTCTTCTTCTTCTTCTTCTTCTTCTTCTTCTTCTTCTTCTTCTTCTTCTTCTTCTTCTTCTCCTTCTTCTTCCCCTTCTTCTCCTTCTTCTTCTCCTTCTCCTTCTTCTTCTTCTTCTTCTTCTTCTTCTTCTTCTTCTTCTTCTTCTTCTTCTTCTTCTTCTTCTTCTTCTTCTTCTTCTTCTTCTTCTTCTTCTTCTTCTTCTTCTTCTCTTTCTCCACCGCCTCATCTGAATGTGCACTCCGTTGCTGACGGAGGCACATAGAGCGAGAAGCTCAGCTGGACTCTGTGTGTGTGTGAAGCGCATTACAAACGCACCTCTTTGAACACAAGCGATACAGGAGAGGGAGCTTGAAACAACACCCCTCGTATCTCCCGGGGGCGACAGAGGGGACCAAACCTTCTTCATATCTGATCTGTAATCCCCCGGTAATCCTTGTTGCCTGGTGAGAGGGCTATGGTGGGGACACGCTGACAGGAAGTGGCCCGGCTGGGTAGTGGCTTAGGTTTCACCCCCTGACCGCGGGAGAAGAGACGGATCTTGCTGTGTTTGATCCAGAGTTTTTCTGAGAGATCTAGGACAGCTGCAGGGGAGAGGAGGTTGTGTCTTGATTCCAACTTGAAATGTGAATGTGTTCAGTCACTTCTAAATAGTTTCACAAAATTCCGGCGTTCAAAGCTCTCAGGTAAAGAGAATCCTGCACAGACGACTTGACCTCCGCCCTCTTTTCTTGATCCTCCAATCACAACTGTTGCTTCCAGTTGTGATTGAAGGATCAACAAAAGATGGCAGGGTTTGAGATAGGTCAATTCCCCTACGTCTGTGTATAATATTCACAACATTTAGAGTTAAAAACCATCGTTCCGAATTGAGGTGATGCTTTAATTCCAGATGTACACAATGTAGTTGTTCAGAGTGGCTTTCATTTCTCCCTTGTTTATCTGCCTGAGAAAGCTGTCTCCTCCTTCTTCTCCTCCTTCTTCTTCTTCTTTTTCTTCTTCTTCTTCTTCTTCTTCTTCTTCTTCTTCTTCTTCTTCTTCTTCTTCTTCTTCTTCTTCTTCTTCTTCTTCTTCTTCTTCTTCTTCTTCTCCTCCTTCTTCTCCTCCTCCTCCTTCTTCTTCTTCTTCTTCTTCTTCTTCTTCTTCTTCTTCTTCTTCTTCTTCTTCTTCTTCTTCTTCTTCTTCTTCTTCTTCTTCTTCTTCTTCTTCTCTTTCTCCTTCTTCTTCTCATTCTTCTTCTCATCCTTCTTCTTCTCCTTCTTCTCCTTCTTCTTCTACTCCTTGTTGTTGTTCTTCTTCTTCTTCTTCTCCTTCTCCTTCTTTTCCTTCTCCTTCTCCTTCTTTTCCTCCTTCGTCTTCTCCTTTCTCTTCTTCTTCTCCTTCTTCTTCTTCTTTTTCTTCATCTTCTTCTCCTTTTCCTTACTCTTCTTCTCCGCCTTCTCCTTTCTCTTCTTCTCCTTCCTCTTCTTCTTCTCCTTCTTCTTCTTATTTTTCTTTGTATTCTTCTCCTTCCTCTTCTTCTCCTTCCTCTTCTTCTCCTTCCTCTTCTTCCTCTTCTCATTCTTCTTCTCCGTCTTCTTCTCCTCTTCCTCTTCTCATCCTCCTTCTTCTTCTCCTTCCTCTTCTCATCCTCCTTCTTCTTCTTCCTCCTATTCTTCTCCTTCTTCTTCTTCTCCTTCATCTTCTTCTTCCTTTTCTCCTTATCCTTCTTCTCCTTCATATTCTTCTCCTACTTTTCCTTCTCCTTCTTATTCCTCCTATCCTCATCCCGTCATTTTCTTATTCCTCTCCTCTTCCTCTTTGTCTTCTCTTTGTATCTCTACTTCTGTCTTTAGCTTTTTCTTCCTCTCTCACCCCCTCTCTCTTAGTCTTGCTCTCAGCGTCTCCCTTCATCAGTCATGTAATCAGTTATTTTTCTTTAAAGTGTCCGCCCATTGTTCCTTTCAAATCATCAATGTGTCACATACTGCAGTGAAATAGTTGTTGCCGACTCATATTTCTGTTGTTTAATGTCCCACCGCCTCTGTTGGTTTCTTTCACTTTCTCAGTGTCATCATTATTCTCTATGATTTTGCATGTTTTACTGAATTTTCTATTCGTCTGCATGTTTTTTCTTCTTCTTTTCTTTCCACTTCTTTTTTCCCCTCATCCCTCGCTTCTCTCACGGCCCGGCGTCATCCTTCTGCATGTGCACGCACCTGTGTGACAGGGAAACCTGCGTCTCTCACCTGCCAAGACAGTAGGTAACATTTACCTGTGTAACACATTAAGAAGAGATGTCACATTTACCTGTGTAACACATTTAGAAGAGAGGTCACATTTACCTGTGTAACACATTTAGAAGAGAGGTCTCATTTACCTGTGTAACACATTTAGAAGAGAGGTCTCATTTACCTGTGTAACACATTTAGAAGAGAGGTCACATTTACCTGTGTAACACATTTAGAAGAGAGGTAACATTTACCTGTGTAACACATTTAGAAGAGAGGTAACATTTACCTGTGTAACACATTTAGAAGAGAGGTAACATTTACCTGTGTAACACATTTAGAAGAGAGGTAACATTTACCTGTGTAACACATTTAGAAGAGAGGTCACATTTAGTAAAAAAAAGAATTAAATCTAACCCTAACTAACCTTACTGTCTTGCACTGTCTTTAACCTATACTGTAGCACTCAACACTTTGATGAACATTGTTACTCAGCTGATAGAGTTGTGCCCTTCCTGATGACTTGTCGTACAGAACTTGTCACTTTGGATAAAAGCGTCAGCTAAATGACTAAATGTAAATGTACATTTAGAAGAGAGCTAATATTGTCTGTCTAAAACATTTAGAATAGAGTTAGAATTGTCTGTGTAAAACATTTAGAAGAGAGTTCATATTTTCTGTGTAAAAAATGTAGAAGAGAGTTCATATTTTCTGTGTAAAACATTTAGAAGAGAGTTCATATTGTCTGTGTTAACAGAATTCGGCTATAGGGCGACAATAATGTGGTCAAGAGGCATGGTTTCTTTTATTCACATGGAAAGAGCAGTAACACAGGTCTTCTCTCACTGAGAGACATGGGGGAGAGAGAGAAGTGGGAGGAGACATCTACTTTTATACTCGTGGTGTACCTGGGTGACTCCGCCTAGAGCGCCCTCTAGTGGGAACAGATATATATGCAGCTAGACAGTTACTGGTGGAGACAGTTATATATGCAGGTAAACAGTTACTAGTGTAAACAGCCATATATACAGTTAGACAGTTACTAACAATCCTACACAGAACCTCTGACTTCAACAGTCTGTGTAAAACATTTTGAAGATAGTTAATATTGTCTGTGTAAAACTTTTTGAAGAGAGCTAACATTTCTATCACGCGACACAAAATATATTCTGAATATTATATTTATTGTTGCTAGGAAATTAAGTACACACACGCACGCACGCACACACACACACACTTACACACACACACACACACAAAGAAACACCTGGCCTTAAATGATTTTAGCCTGGGGCCTGCATTTAAAAATAGTTGTGTTAGCCTACCCATTACCTCAGATAATAACACGGTACGCTCATGAATAAATTCAATTCATTATTCATTTTCCATATCAGCCTCCATTAGGCCCGGGACACACTGCTGTGCAACCTCTTGCTTTTCCTTTCTGTGCCCATGTGTACAGGTTAGAGCCTGTAACAGCCACCCAGCTCGAGCCACAGACACATTACATAACCAACACCTTTCACTATATGTGTTTCTCGTCCACATCAGACTCAGTGTGCGGTGCGTGCATCAAGGAGGCAAAAAGGAACGTAATCTGATCCTGGTCAGAACAACGGGGCAGACTACAATATATTTGCATTCGTTATCCATGCTAGCGATCTAAACAATCAATCCATGCCAAAGCTACATTATGTAAAAGGTCAAAGACGCACACTCACAGTCATGCTGATTTGGCAAGATGACATCCAGCCATTTTAGTTTTAAACTACTTTTAGTCAGGGGAGTGTCATGGTTTCTCCACTGAGCCCCGTTGTACTATTTTAGCGCAGCGGCTCATGCAGGTAGGGGGCAACTCAGTCACATGACTCAGCGGGTGTTGCTGATTGGCCTGAGCATGGTACTGTATGTTTATAAACAAGAAACCCATCTATAGTTTCAACGTCTATATTTGTAGAATAATGTCACAGACATGAAAACATTTGAGCAATTGCATGGTATTACAGGAGAATGTGGCGGTTACATGTGTGTACTATATTGTCATAGCAGAAACCCCTTGTAGGCTGTAAGTATAGTCATCAGGCAGCCTTAACCCTCTAAAGCCTACATATACAAAGGTTTGCTTGGACATAGTGTTATATTTTTGCCAATTCCGAGCTTATTCTTTGAGTCAGTATGAAGTGTGTACCTTTTATGTTTCTGGTGCAGTGTAAAGTCACCATCATACATTACCTTTGTGTGAGCATACAGTAATTGACCATGTGAAAAAACCTTGTGTTTTGTTGAATAACTCTATTCAACAATTTTACCAAGGAATTATTGTTATTTCAACAAAGTTTCTATTTAATTGTGTTTTCCATGAACCTCCATAGCTCTCCCCCTTTCTGATTGGGTCTCTCTGATCAATGTCTCTCTCTGCATCTTATCAAAATAGCATAGTTACACACATGAATCATCAACAGGTGATTTTCATTCACGCTGCACAATAATAAAAAATAAAATATGGGGCTTACATTATTCTAGATAGGGAAAATGATCTCACCCGTCACAGCGGATCACACACGGATCACACACACACACACACACACACACACACGCACGCACGCACGCACGCACACACGCACGCACGCACGCACGCACGCACACACACACACACACACACACACAGGGGGCAGCAGTTTGTGGTTCATATCATATTGCTAAACACTCACCACTAAACCTCCATAGTGTATTTAATTAAAGAGTAAAGTGCAAAACTGTGTTGCTATGTATACGCATGTGTGCATGTGTCTGTGTATGTGTGTGTGCATGTGTCTGTGTAGTCTGTGTATGTGTGTGTGTGTGTGTGTGTGTGTGTGTGTGTGTGTGTGTGTGTGTGTGTGTGTGTGTGTGTGTGTGTGTGTGTGTGTGTGTGTGTGTGTGTGTGTGTGTGTGTGCGCGCATCTGCGTGTGTGTGTGTGTGCGTGCGTGCGTGCGTGCGTGCGTGCGTGTGTGTGTGTGTGTGTGTGTGTGTGTCTGTGTGTCTGTGTGTGTCATGACAGGCTTAATATGTTTCTTCATTAGCACATCATTATGGAATAATAGACCACCGCAACACTTCTGGTATTCTGAAATCATGGGAGAGAGAGCTGGGGGTGAAAATGAATGAATGTGGATGAGAGCCTTGACATAAATGGTTGTAGCTACGACTGTGGGGGTGCTGGAGACATGATCCAATAGTCGTTTATACGCCTGAGTCTCCCGAACACAGAGAGACCAATCCCAAGTCGATTGGAACTTTCTCGGCCGAGCTATAGTCACTTTTTCAGCACCTACTCCCCATGCGTATGCACAGATTGCCAAAGGAGTCTGAAGGCTGGGGAGCCACGTTGGAATATTCCATCAAAGGGGGGAAGCTTGTGGTGGGAATGTGTGCAGCAATCGGAGCATAATTACATACCTAAAACGAAAGAAGATAAGAAACAATGCTGTTGTGTGGTGAATTGTACGTTGAACAGAAAGACCCAGAAAAGTGTACTTTTTTTTACTTGAACTTGAGGACTGCATACTTTTTTTGCAAAGTGTATCTCTCTTTTAAAAGATAACATTCTGAAGTTACTAATGCAAAAAATGTAAATCACTTTAGTGCTAATGAAATAGAGTAACAGAGGTCTGAACTTGAGTTGAACTTGAACTTGTGTACTCAAATCTTACTGTAGTGGTTGCTATAACCCCCCCCCCCCCCCCCCCAAAAAAGCTGACCCATAGCCTGAAGTCTTATGTAGTACAGGTCCAAATTTTATAAAAACCCGTTCAGAAATGGGTCTTTGGGAGAGATCCGGGTAAACCGTGTGCCAAAAAAAAGGTCTCAAATTCCATGTCCTCGTCCATTCATTCGAAATGTTTTTCACTTCTGGTTTTCGCTCGTCAACTTTCACCTAAATCCCCGAATTTGAAATTGAAAATTGCTTGTCAGTCAACACAGCTCCACCAATGACATTCTCAATAACCTGCATAATCTATTTTTATTTTTATATAACCACATTACAAAAGTCGACGTTGATATTTTGTCTTGTAACTCGAGACCCGAAGCACGCAATAGGTTGAGTCAGGTGACGATCGAAAGGCAGCAAATTAAACGTTCCAAAAATGAATTGGTTGATCGGCAAAAAATGCAGCCCGGAGCCAGCAGACGAGCGCAAAGTGCCGCAATGTGTGCGTGAGTGCGTGACGGCCCACTGTCGGGCCATCCGATGCTTAAGGGGTTAAAGTAATAATCTTTAACGTTTTCATGTAATTAAATGTCTATCGCCAATTGATACAACACAATAGTGATTCTATATTATATCCAGTTCATGAATGTTTTTACATTTGCTGTTCTTGGCTGTTCTAAACATTGGTGTCTGGTAGGACATTCCTGTTCTAAACACTGGTGTCTGGTAGGACATTCCTGTTCTAAACACTGGTGTCTGGTAGGACATTCCTGTTCTAAACACTGGTGTCTGGTAGGACATTCCTGTTCTAAACACTGGTGTCTGGTAGGACATTCCTGTTCTAAACACTGGTGTCTGGCAGGACATTCCTGTTCTAAACACTGGTGTCTGGCAGGAGATTCCTGTTCTAAACACTGGTGTCTGGTAGGACATTCCTGTTCTAAACACTGGTGTCTGGTAGGACATTCCTGTTCTAAACACTGGTGTCTGGCAGGACATTCCTGTTCTAAACACTGGTGTCTGGCAGGACATTCCTGTTCTAAACACTGGTGTCTGGCAGGACATTCCTGTTCTAAACACTGGTGTCTGGCAGGAGATTCCTGTTCTAAACACTGGTGTCTGGCAGGAGATTCCTGTTCTAAACACTGGTGTCTGGCAGGACATTCCTGTTCTAAACACTGGTGTCTGGTAGGACTTTCCTGTTCTAAACACTGGTCTGGTAGAACATTCATGTTCTAAACACTGGTGTCTGGTAGGACATTCCTGTTCTAAACACTGGACGTTCCCGGGAAAATCATCCGGCACACAGGAAGTGATGTGTTTTACGTCACCAATAGCAACAGTTTATTTTTTTGTATCCACTTTTTCTCCTCCTTTTTTTTCTCTCTCCCATCCCAATTTAGTCGTGCCAATACCCCCCTCCCCTGTCTTGATCGTTGCTTGCATGTCCCCCACTGGTCGGTCATAGGGAGGGTTGCTACTGTAGATACTATCGCATGTCCCCTCCGATAAATGCGGAGTCAGCCAGCCATATCTTTTCACCTGCCAGCGCGGACTCTCATTGGCGAGGTGTAACGTGTCGGGGGCTCACACTACGCTTACCATCTCCTTTCCTCGCTGTGCAGGCGCTCTGACCGACCTGTAGGAGTCGCTGTTTACAATGACCAGATTACCACCCATCGACTCCCCTCCCGCTGACTATGCCAATTGAGTCAGTACGACGGCCGGCCCAAGCCGGAGGCAACGCTGACAGCCGGATTCGATACCGGTGTCTCTCGTGTTGGTGACGAACGCTTAGACCGCTGCGCCACCCAGCCGCACCAGCAACAGTTTATTTGAAATTAACAGCAGACTAACTCAGTGGTGAGCATGAATTGAAAAATGGAAAGCCAGTCCATACAGCGCAAAAACGCAAAGAGCATTGACTGCTTATCACCAATAGATGTCGCCAAAACAAACCCTTTGAAAAGCATTGTATCACGGGGTAAAAGCAACGTCCCGCCCCTAGCGTCTTGTGTGTCTGCGGCCTCCCTGTTGGCCTACACGCCTGCTGTCCTCTTAATCAGAGCCTGATTTACACCTGAGTAAACAGGTGGTGGAAACCTCCAGCCAATCAATGATACAAATGGATTAATTAAGAGGCCGCGGCAGGAACGAAGTCAGGGATGCGGGTGGAGAGAGAGAGAGGGAGAGAGAGAGAGAGAGAGAGAGAGAGAGAGAGAGAGAGAGAGAGAGAGAGAGAGAGAGAGAGAGAGAGAGAGAGAGAGAGAGAGAGAGATACTTGATATATTCATATTTTATTGGATACAGCTAGGGAGCCGGTGCATTAGGCTGATGATATACAGTGTGTGTGTGTGTGTGTGTGTGTGTGTGTGTGTGTGTGTGTGTGTGTGTGTGTGTGTGTGTGTGTGTGTGTGTGTGTGTGTGTGTGTGTGTGTGTGTGTGTGTGTGTGTGTGTGTGTGTGTGTGTGTGTGTGTGTGTGTGTGTGTGTGTGTGTGTGTGTGTGTGTGTGTGCGTGCGTGCGTGCGTGCGTGCGTGCGTGCGTGCGTGCGTGCGTGCGTGTGTGTGTACTTAAGTGTGCAAGTGACCCCACGTCCCGCTAATGTGTCTTCAGTAATGGACACATCTCTGTAAACCCCAGGATGTAATTGAAGGCTTTTAATAACTAAGTGTGTGTGTGTGTGTGTGTGTGTGTGTGTGTGTGTGTGTGTGTGTGTGTGTGTGTGTGTGTGTGTGTGTGTGTGTGTGTGTGTGTGTGTGTGTGTGTGTGTGTGTGTGTGTGTGTGTGTGTGTGTGTGTGTGTGCGTGTGTTGTGTGCACGTACCTCTCTGTGGGTGTGTGTGTGTGTGTTTATTACTCTGGTCATTTAGACCCACATGAATCCATTTAAGAGCCCAATGCTGTCTGAGATAATGGCCAGTTAGCCGCACAGTGGCAGGAGTGCTTTATAGGAATGGCTATTGGCTCCCGAATGCTAAACATTAATGCTTGCATTGACTTGTGTAAATCATATTTGAGCGTGTGTGTGTGTGTGTGTGTGTGTGTGTGTGTGTGTGTGTGTGTGTGTGTGTGTGTGTGTGTGTGTGTGTGTGTGTGTGTGTGTGTGTGTGTGTGTGTGTGTGTGTGTGTGTGTGTGTGTGTGTGTGTGTGTGTGTGTGTGTGTGTGTGTGACTCCTGTGGACTCCTGTGGACTTTATATAGCAGCTTCTATCCAAAGCGCTTTACAACTTATGCCTCACATTCACCCATTCACTCACACATTCACACACCAACTGTCGAGGCGATTATGCCAACGATGCCAACCTGCTCATCTTGAGCAGTTAGGGGTTAATTGTCTTCCACACACTGCCGGGAGAAGCCGGAATCTAACCGGGATCTTTCAATTACCAGATGGCCGCTCTACCTCTGTTAGGGTGGTGTCTAGAGAACCCAAGAGCAGAACACAAGGCACAGGAAAATGAGGCGGTTTAGGTTATTTAATGGGAAAACCCAGAAGACGACAAGGCAGTGAGAGAATACAGGTGAGGGATGTGTGTGTCCATGAGGCCCCGGGATAGTGCAGGCTAGTGATGTCCAAGGGTGGGGGTGCAGGCCGGAGGTCTGGGATCCTACACACAGGAGAACAGGGGTTAGAATTACGCAGGCTACAGAGCTCACAAAAACACACTATAAATGTATCGAGTATAGAGGTCCAGATAAGAGTCCTAATACCAAGGCAGGTGAAACAACACTCGGACCAGGAGTGGCAGGGGTGCAGGCCTCTTATCCTGGCTCAGTGATGATGAGATGAGTCTCAGGTGTGTAGACCGGCCCAGGTAGGCAGGCTGAGGGTGAAGCAGGAACATGGAGGGACCCATAATATGGTAGCGGGACCTGCTGATAGACCCTGGCCCTGGCTGTGGCTGTAACAACCTCCTGAGCCACTGTCGCCCCTGTGCAAAGAGAAGCAGGCTGTTCTCTGTCCTCGCTCCACAATGGTGGAATCAACTTCCCGCTACAGTCAGGACTCCCGAAACCCGCCCAATTTTCCGCCGTAGACTAAAAACACACTTCTTCAATCAATATCTGAAATAAGAAATGAAAAACGACTAACCTTCGTACTGTCTTTTACTATTATGCGCTTTGCTACTAAGTAATCTACCTTGCCTATATATTACTACCTACTATGTACTCAAGACTGTAGCACTCAAGTTTGACACTGTTTGACGAACAATCCTACATACCCTTAGCTGCCAGCGCCCTTCCTGCTGACTTGTTGTACCGAACTTTGGATAAAAGCGTCAGCTAAATGTAAACAAAATGTGTGTTTGTTTAATGTATGCGGTGTGCAGTGATGCCACAGATTACTTGTAAAAGTAATCCGATTACTGATTATTGATTACTCCTTTAAAAAGTAATCCAAGTTACTTTACTGATTACTTGATTATCAAAGTAACTTAGTTACTTTGAAAGTAACTAGGTTACGAAGTCGTCGTCGTTCCCCCAACAGTTTTTTTTTAAACGCTTTATTGAAAGTGCATAAATTGTTTTTAACTTGTTTCTCTGCACATAACGTAAATTGTTAAACTAGTGCTTCAGCTTCTGTACCATCAAGTATGGTAAAGCAACAGTCTATGATGCTCACAGCATTAGAGCAGCCAGCCAGTGGTTTTACAAAACCAGTGTATCACATCTAACAAATGCAGGCTGAACTATTCAATTATATCAACTGTAACTATTAAATTGTTTTTATAAATGTCTCTCTATAAACATACAATCAGTCTCTCTTTAACATGTAAATTAACTGTAAATCTGGCAAATAAGAGCTTTTGCTCTGCCACCATCAAATATACATTAATCAAAAGGGAAAGAAACAATCTCTCTCTTTTGCTGTTTGGCTGGCCTCCGAGTCCTCCTGTACCTACTAGTCGAAGCGTCGGCTAGTGTTGTGATTCCAGATGCTTTCAATGCAATTGGATGTGCTGTTTTTAGCGGTAGACAGTATTTTGTTTCCTCCGCATATGAACGTGAAGTAGTGACTGACGAGCGTTTTGGGATGGAAGTCTGAACAGAAACTCACTTTTAATTTTGCCAAGCGTTTTGGGGTGGAATTCTCCGACGACGGAGCCCTGCTGTCACACGATTGGCGCATATGTCACATGACGTGCTGTGAAGACCCGCCCTACTCTGCCTCTGATTCGCAGACTGTGGATGGGGAATGTGATTGTACCAAAGCAGAGTCACTCACAGACAGAGTGTCCAGTCACGCCGCGGCCCGCGGGACACATTCTTGTGTAACCCTTTCACTGCCACACTACGTCACTCCCAAAAGAAAAACAGCTCAAAATGTATTTTTGACTGTCGAAAACGAAATAAAATACTGCATTCCGCCTGCATTATGAATTTATGATGAGATAGTAACGAAATAGTAATGCACAGCCACTTGGACAAGTAACTGCAATCAGATTACTGGCTTTTAAAGATTAACGCGTTAGATTACTATTTTCGGGGGAAAGTAATCAGATTACAATAACGCGTTACTTAGTAACGCGTTACCGGCATCACTGGCGGTGTGTAGCTGCACGTGTGTGTGTGCAGGAGAGACTCTGCGCATGCATCTCTTTGTGTGTTTGCTTAATTTGAACTGTTGTCATTACGGTGCTGTGTTCATCAGTCAGTGCTAATTAGCAGAGAGGCTCAATGTGTTGACGGTCACCTCAAGGTCAACTTCTTGTCTAAACAATCAGTGTGACTTCGTTTGGACACAACGTGTTCTATAAGAGATGAAGCACTGCTGCATCTTCTGCATCCAATTACTGTTCTGACCCTGACGTTTCATCTCTCTCTCTCTCCCTCTCTTTCTCTCTCTTTTTTCTTCTCATCTGTCTTTCACCTCGATAACTCCTCACCTCCCTCCCTCTCTTTCTCTCTCTCTCTCTCTCTTTATTTATTTCTCTCTCTCTATCCCTCTGTCTCTCCTCTCCTCCTCACTCCTCTCCTCCCCGCTTCTCTCCCCTCCTCTCCTCTCCTCCCCGCTCCTCTCCTCTTCTCCTGCTCCTCTTCTCTCCTCTGCCACCTCTCCTCTCCTCCCCCCTATTCTCCTCTCCTATCCCCCCACTCCTCTCCACTCCTCTCCTCCCCGCTCCTCTCCTCTCCTCCTCACTCCTCTCCTTCCCGCTCCTTCTCAAACATCTCCTCTCGTCTCCTCTCCTCCTCACTCCTCTGCTCTCCTCTCCTCCCCCCTCGCTCTTCTCCTCTCCTCCTCACTCCTCTCCTCTCCTCCTCACTCCTCTCCTCTCCTCCTCACTCCTCTCATCTCCTCTCCTCCCCCCTCACTCCTCTCCTCTCCTCCCCGCTCCTCTCCTCCTCACTCCTCTCCTCTCCTCCCCGCTCCTCATCACTCCTCTCCTCTCCTCCTTACTCCTCTCCTCTCCTCCTCACTCCTCTCCTCTCCTCCTCACTCCTCTCCTCTCCTCCTCTCCTCTCCTCCTCACTCCTCTCCTCTCCTCCTCACTCCTCTCCTCTCCTCCTCACTCCTCTCCTCTCCTCCTCACTCATCTCCTATCCTCTCCTCTCCTCTCCCCCTCACTCCTCACCAGGTGCTGCGGGGGGCCAGAGGGGCTTCCTGGGCTGCATCCGCGCCCTGAGGATGAACGGCGTGACCCTCGACCTGGAGGAGAGGGCGATGGTCACGCCGGGGGTGAAGCCGGGCTGCCAGGGTCACTGCACCAGCTTCGGGATGTACTGCCGGAACGGAGGGAAGTGTGTGGAGAAGTACAACGGCTACTCCTGTGACTGTTCAGCCACGGCCTACGACGGACCCTTCTGCACCAGAGGTGAGACGTCTTTGCTCAAGAACACTTCGACATGCTGCCCGGCAGGAGCGGGAATCGAAACAGGAACCTTCCGATTACCAGGCGACTATACTCTACCTCCTGAGCCACTGTTGCCCTGTAGGTACTGTAGGGTCACTCAGGCGGACTGAGGCATGGGCACCATTCAGGGGTGATTTCTATCACTCATTGCACGTCGCGTCAGTTGACCTTGTCGGAGTGATTCAGTAAGATGAAGATACAGATAGACAGTTGTACTGTTGCAGAAGTGGAGCAATCTTCCATTTACCTTTAGGCGAAAACGGTCTACAGATTAACAGGTTAAGTGAGATGATTTAGAAATGGGTCCATTGGAAATACATTGTGATTTCAAGAGGGGTGGACCAGACATGAAAAACAGCGGAGTTCAATTTGGATTTAGTATCACCAGGCGTGCGAGAACAGATAATGAAATTTACTGTAATGTACAGTAGCTTTTTTATTTTTATCAGGGTGGCACCATTTTGAAACTATTTTCAAATCTAATTGTTACAAAGGGTCAGATTAAACCGAATATATATATTTATTACTTGAGATATATTGTATAATATTTGTATATCGTCTGATATCCCTTGTATATTCTTTGTACATATACACGGAATATCCCTTTACCTAGGTACAGGCCAGACCATAATATTCGTTCTCTCGTTCGTTTTAACCATTATCTGAAATGATAAAAAAATAAAAATAAAAAAAAATCTAACCCTGACTAACCTTAATGTCATAATAATAATAATAATAATAACTTTATTTGTATAGCACTTTTCATACAGAGGTTGCAGTTCAAAGTGCTTCACAACAGTAAAAAATACAGGCATAAGCGAGCATAAAAAGATAGACGGGTAGAATCACAGTGTTTCACATTAGGATCTAGCATCCCAATAGGCTCTCCGCTTACAGTTTTCAGTAACACAAATAGTAAAAATAGTTTAAAATGATTCAGTTTAAAAATAGTCAAAAAATTATAAAATAGAACGGACATAAAAAATACAGGCATGAGCGAGCATAGCAAGATATGGCAAATCACAGTGTTTCACATTAGGATCTAGCATCTTAATAGGCTCTCTATTCAGTAATACTCCTGTAGTTCATGAACAAATAATCACAGTGTTTCACATTTGGATCTAGCAAATAATAAGAATAAAATGATTCAGTTTAAAAATAGTCATAAATAATCCTGTATGCATCGTTGTTTAGTGTGTATGTGTGTTTATTGTGTTGTGTGTGTGTGTGTGTGGTTGTACTTCAGCTACTACTACTCTACAACTACCACTCCAGGATACAGTCATGCACTTGTCCTAATAAACTAACCTACACTGTAACACGCAACACTTTGATGAACATTGTTACTCAGCTGATAGAGTTATACCCTTCTTGCTGTCTTGTCGCACAGAACTTGTAAGTCGCTTTGGATAAAAGCGTCAGCTAAATGACTAAATGTAAATGTAAATGTAAATGTATTGGACAGCGACCCCCTAGGCGCCAACGGCCATACCCCCAATGTCTAGTTCAAAGCCACCGCTAAGACATGTCTCAACATGCCCAGGTTTGCGCAGTGATACGAGACAGAACTGAGGTTGGCACTAGATTATTCACCTTACGTATAAATACGGCGCAGGTGGATACAGAAGCACTTAGTAACTAAAAGCTGAAGCCTTCACCACGATACAACGTGCTGTGAAGTGGGCCCGTTTTGCCCCTAAATAGAGCCTTGAGACCGCGTGCGAATTGATAGCTAAAGTGTCAGAGTTTAACGCTGTATCGTCGAGTTCGACTTATTCTATTATAAAGTAATAGTCTATTATGTATAGTGTATCGTGCGGCTACCGTTCTACAGTGACCAGCATTACCACCGGTTCGTCGTACCGAGCTAGTGTGCTTATCCAGGCTGGGCGGCCTAACCTTGTGCCGCCATCCGAGGAGTCCTAGACGAGAACCGTGTGGATATGTACACTGGATAACCTACACCGACGAATGCAGAGCCCTTTTCGGCTGGATTATATTGCTTTGGTACTGTGGCTGCTGGAGCAGAGAACCGTCTACCCCACTGCTGTGTGGGATCTACCCTGTGAGGAGCACCGTCGAGCCCGCCTCTAGGACCCAGAGGCTGGCTAGCTTTCATCCATGCTGCAATGCATACCGGAGTATAGCTGTTGCTTTGTCTAAGGACCAAGGGATTATTGCACCGTCTCCTGTACCTGGAGTCTCTTTATTCCTCGTTGATCCAGACTTTTGCTCCCGACAATTCCTCTCCCCTGCTGGCTTACAACCGGAGGGAACCCCCTTAGTATCTCCAGCTGACCTACGAGTGTGCCTTATATAATTCTTATGCTACAGGTGGTATTAATTATACTCATCGTAATATGCTCATGGACTTACGCTCTTGGCCTATTTAAGTGTTCTTCGCCATATAAGCGCGACCCATAATTCTCAATACTGTAATCTACTATTGCTGCTCTTCTAATAAATACTTATAAATATGACTTTCTTTGTTAAGCCGTGTTATTGTGTGGGTGTTCACCATATATACCGTGTACTGTATGGCCAGTAATTAAAGTACATAACTAAGTAGTGGTTTAATGATACCATACTCTCAATACAGTCAGGGAATTGTACCCCTCAGTTACACTAATTGTTGCTATATGCTAAAAATAGGGAAGAGAAACTAACTGTGCTTCAATATATGTCAATAACGTTACGTTTTGTGGTTTATTATCCCGAATCATAAGAGATATAAAAATAATTCATACAGAAGTAATGTGCTTGAAATGGACCCCATAGAGGCTTTTGGGAAGTGTTGTTCGGAAACATTCCAACACTCATCGAAAGCTATCGGTGTCCTCTACAAAATGGCTGGAAAAAACTACAATTCCCGATGTTAAAATTTTCCAAAATGGCGACTTTCGCGAACTAAACTAGGCCAAAACTAAAAGGAAAATCTATCTAATAACACTTTAACCTATTGGTAAACTAACGTATTGATGATAATATACAGTACATTATAACTGTTGTTGTGACATGGTTATGATGTTTCTACTTGAATACGTTTGACAAAAAAATTATACTTTTGTCAAACAGTCTGGAGAGATTGATTTATGACGTGATGTCATTTGCGGTCCGCCGACGGACCGCACGGGTGGAAGAGGTTAAATGAGACGATTTAGAAATGGGTCCATTGGAAATACATGGCTATTTCAAGAGGGGTGGACCGCACGGGAAACAGCAATGACATAACCACTACACCTCCCTATTGTGAATATGCAGTGCTCCGACAACAACCCCCACCCTCCCTCTCCCTAATCAGTATATATGGCTGTCAACTTTAAAAAAGAAAATTGGGCTTGTGATAAAAAACGTATAGATTGTGCACGATCCTTATCGATTGTGCTCAGCCGCCATATCTCCCAGACAGGAACACAGCGACGGAATGCTAAACACGGCGAGACGCGGAGTCCCAGCGATCCGTCTATTACAACAACAAACACTGTTACCGTCGCCTGACAAGCGGCGTCAGCAAGACGGAACAAACATGGAGCAGCGTTCCAGAACGGACCGCGTTTGATTCGCTGTCAGCCGCGGATGTGAGCAAAACATGCAGGAAATCAGCCGTTACAGCCTCGTGCCGGGGGCTCATTAGATCCGGCACCAAAGTTCTGCTTCCAAAAACAAGTTTTGAAGAAACCCCCTCCCCCCGGGGAGATGAGTGACGGAGACTGTCTGAGGCGTTTTGGTGGTTCACAGGCACAGCGTTGAACTCCGACATGTGAATTAATTTGTTTCCTAAAGCCGAGCTGTGTTTTATCCTCGGCGTGCCAGACAGCAGCGTGATGAGACGAGAGGAGAGGGGAGGGTGGCAGGGCGTCTTTTGTGTCTGTGTGTGTGTGTGTGTCTGTGTGTGTGTGTGTGTGTGTGTGTGTGTGTGTGTCTGTGTGTGTGTGTGTGTGTGTGTGTGTGTGTGTGTGTGTGTGTGTGTGTGTGTGTGTGTGTGTGTGTGTGTGTGTGTGTGTGTGTGTGTGTGTGTGTGTGTGTGTAAATGTGTGTAAATGTGTGTGTGTAAATGTGCGTGTGTGTGTGTGTGTGTGTGTGTGTGTGTGTGTGTGTGTGAGTGTGTGTGTGTGTGTGTGTGTGTGTGTGTGTGTGTGTGTGTGTGTGTGTGTGTGTGTGTGTGTGTGTGTGTGTGTGTGTGTGTGTGTGTGTGTGTGTGTGTGTGTGTGTGTGTAAATGTGTGTGTTTTGATGTGATGGTATGTGTTTGCATTCCTCACCTGTGTGATGTCATTATGGACCCTGTGCCTTCTCTCTCTTTGTACATCCTCTCCACTCCTCTCCTCTCTTCCCTTCCTATCTTCTCTTGTCCCATCTCCTCTCCTCTCCTCTCATATCATCTCATCTCCTCTCCTCTCTTCTTCTCCCCTCTCCTCTCCCCTCTCCCCTCCTCTCCTCTCATCTCCTCTCCTCTCCTCTTTTCTCCCCTCCTCTCCTCTCCCCTCCTCTCCTCTCATCTCCTCTCCTCTCCTCTCCTCTTTTCTCCCCTCCTCTCCTTTTCTCTCCTCTCCTATCCTCTCGTCTTCTCTTCCCTCCTTTCCTCTCTCCCCTCCCCTCCCCTCCCCTCCCATCCCATCCCCTCCCCCTCTCCTCTCCTCTCCGCCTTCTCCCTACAGGGTATTTATTTTGAATCCAGCCATAATTGCACACCACATTTCCATTGTATCCATATTTACACTCAGCTCTGGGGACTCGATGTTGTTACTGTTACACACACACACACACACACACACACACACACACACACACACACACACACACACACACACACACACACACACACACACACACACACACACACACACACACACACAGAAGCACACGGTGGTGCACACAGCTCTAGGGGACATCATGTTACTTTTACATATTCTTATTCGTCTGCTCTGCTGCCCTACAGGTTCACAAACTTACGGATGTACACACACAAACACACACACATACACACAAGTGCACACAATCACGGATGTACACACAAGCACACACACATTCAGTACACACACACACACACACACACAATGGTTCACAAACTTATGGATATACACACACAAGCACACACACACACACACACACACATACACACACACACACAATGGTTCACAAAGTTACGGATAGACACACACAAGCACACACACACATACACACACACACTCAATGGTTCACAAAGTTACGGATAGACACACACGCAAGAGTGTGTTTACTCACACACACACATTTATTATACACATGCGCACATACACACACACACACACACACACAAACACCTTCTTTCCATCTTCTCTTCTCTCTCTCTCTTATCTCTCTCTCTCTCGGCTCTGTTCCTGCAGGGGGAGGTTGAGATAAAGTGACTTCATTATCCAGGACTTCCAGTGAATTAAGTATCTCTGGAGGTTCTGATCTGAGAACCGATTGCTTCTTAAAAGGGATTCCTAGTATTCCCACGCCGGGCCCTGCCATATGGTGCAATACATGTAAACACTGCTCATTGGCCACAGTTAATGTGGTTAATGAACAGTGCCTGTTGCTTGCCTACCAGCATACCTATGATGATGATGATGATGCTCTCATTTACAATGACGTATACAGCCCATAATAAATACAAGAACAGTGTGTAGAATAAGTTAAACATTTTAAATAATTAAAAGCAACTGCAGACTGCGGTGAAGTGGTTTGCTATTAAAGATTTAAACTGACAAATAGATACTAATGCGTTGAGTTTTAAAGTGCTTTGCAAAGCGCTCCACGTGTCGGGAGCACAGAAGCTAAAAGCAGATTTTTCCTAATTCAGTGCAAACTCGGGGGATCTTAAGTGTAAAAGCCACTCACCAGAGTGACGATTAGGTCCAGAGTTCCAGTCCAGTAATGAAGTGATGTAGGGTGGAAAATCATCAATAATGGCTTCATACAGAAACAGATGGCAGTGCAAGTCACGCCTCTCTGCCAGAGAGAGGACCACCCCACCTTAGCATACAGGATACAATGATGGGGGCCATAACTGTCACCACCAGTGATACATCTAAGGAAAGAGTGATACATACAGAGTCCAGATGTGTCGTATTCTTTAGTTCTTCTGACACTCGTTCTGTGTTCCAAGAAAAGCAAGCCGGACAACAGGATTCAAAGCAAATGGCTTCGTTGTTCGTTGGTTTTTTATTCAGAAGTTGATTTACAGCATTCAGTGCGTGTGTGTGTGTGTGTGTGTGTGTGTGTGTGTGTGTGTGTGTGTGTGTGTGTGTGCGTGCGTGCGTGCGTGCGTGCGTGCGTGCGCGTGTGTGTGTGTGTGTGTGTGTGTGTGTGTGTGTGTGTGTGTGTGTGTGTGTGTGTGTGTGTGTGTGTGTGTGTGTGTGTGTGTGTGTGTGTGTGTGTGTGTGTCAAGTCAAGTCAAGTCAAGAGTTTTATTTGTCACGGCATACGAGTATACAATGAAATGCGGGTGGTCTTGCCCGCAACGATGTGCAATACAGTGGGTACAACATATAATAGAATCCAATACAATTTTTTTTTTGCAATAACAGGTAACAGGTAACATGGTGTGACATCAAAATCGGTATCTGTACATAGTTATTTACAGAGCATATAGGACATGCTAGGTAGCTTTGGTAGTGCAATACACTGTTACTGTTGCTAATACTGATTTAAAGTGGCTTTTCCTTTTGGCAATAAGTGTGAGTGTGTGCGCATGAGTGTGTGCCCGCTCATGTTGAAGTGTTAAAGTGGCTGCTAGTGTGTGAGCGTGCACAGCGTGCGTGTCGTGTGTGTGCTCATGTGTGCTTATGTGTGGATAGTTCAGTGTTCTGTGGTACTCAATGTTCATTGTTCAGGACTCTGATGGCCTGGGGGAAGACGCTAAGCCTCTCTGTCCTAGTAGCTGGGGTTCGCAGGCGTCTGCCTGACCTCAGCAGCTGAAACAGGCTGTTATTGGGGTGGTGGGGGTCTTTCATTATTCTGCAGGCTCTGGATTTGCACCTCTTGTTGTATAGAACCTGCAGGGGAGGTAGTGCAATACCCGTGGTACGCTCGGCTGAGCGCACCACTCTCTGTAGGGCCTTCTTGTCCTGTGCCGTGCTGTTTCCATACCAGGCAGTGATGTTTCCGGTCAGGATGCTCTCTACCGCTCCTGAGTAGAAGGACTGGAGTATCTTCCCCGATACTCTGAACTTCCTTAACTGTCTCAGGTGGTAGAGGCGCTGTTTCGCCTTCTTTACTACTGTGTCTATGTGTGTTGACCATGTCAGGTCCTCTGATATGTGGACCCCCAGGTACTTAAAGCTGCTCACCCTGTCCACGGTAGCCCCGTTAATCATCAGTGGTGTGTGCGTCTCCTGCTGTCCTCTCCTATAATCCACGATCAGCTCAAGTTTTCAAGTTTCTCAAGTTTCTCAAGTTTCTTTAATAGTTGTCATACAGAGGTACAGAATACTTTTGTACAAAATGCTTCTTACTGTTGCGCTCCAGAGACTGTGCATGACAAGATAAGTATGAAATAAAAACATAGTAAAGATTAGAAGTAAAAAAAGAGGTCACAGTGTTCAGTTTAGACATATGTACAATGTTCGTAGACGTAGTTACCATACAATATACAATACTGTGCAGTGTACTAATATACAATACTATATAGTGCAAGACATAAATGGACGAGGTGCAGTTTAGGTACAATTCACAGTAGGTGTACGAGTTGTAGTGCAAATCCTTTATCAATAAATATAAAGTGTAAGTGTGTTTGTGTGATCTAAAGTGTGGAGAGTGGGTGCTGCAGTGTGTTGTTTGTTTGAGTGAGTGTGTGGGTGTGTGTGCTGTGTGCATTTGATGGTTGTTGCATAGTGATTATTGTTCGTTTAGCGATTATTGTTTGTTTAGCAGCCTGATGGCCTGGGGATAGAAGCTCCTTCTGAGTCTTTCTGTGCTCGCCTTAAGACTTCGGTATCGCTTGCCTGACAGCAGCAGTTCAAAGAGGCAGTTGTTCGGGTGGCTCGAGTCCTTAATAATTTTCTTAGCCTTCCCCTTGCACCGCTTGTTGTAAATGTTCTGGAGGGTGGGAAGCCCCCCTTCAATTGTGCGTTCGGCTGAACGTGTCACTCTTTGTAGTCTGCTACGGTCTTGTGCAGTGCTATTCCCAAACCAGGAGGTGATGTTGCCGGTCAGGATGCTCTCTATTGTACATGAGTAGAAGTTCCTAAGGATCTTCTGACTGACTTGGAACTTCCTTAGGCGCCTGAGGAAGTAGAGGCGTTGTCGTGCCTTCTTCACAACACTGTCAATGTGTGTGGTCCATGTCAAGTCCTCGGATATGTGGGCTCCGAGGTACTTGAAACTGTTCACTCTCTCAACCGGTGCCCCGTCGATGCTGAGGGGGCTGTAGTCCTTGACCCCCGACCTCCTGAAGTCCACAATCATCTCTTTTGTTTTGCTGACGTTCAGGGAGAGGCAGTTCTCCTGGCACCACTGTGACAGGTTCTCTACCTCTTCCAGGTAGGCCCTTTCGTCGTTGGCAGAGATCAGGCCCACCACTACTGTGTCATCAGCAAATTTGATGATGGTGTTGTTGTTCCGCTGTGCTACGCAGTCATGTGTGTACAGGGAGTAGAGGAGGGGGCTCAGAACACAGCCCTGGGGGGCCCCTATGTTGAGCGTGATGGATGAGGAGGTGCAGTTGCCGGCTCTTACCACCTGGGGTCTGCCCGTCAGGAAGTCCAAGACCCACTGGCACAGGTCATAGTTCAAGCCCAGGTCCCTGAGCTTGGCTATGAGTTTGGAGGGGACTATGGTATTGAATGCTGAGCTGTAGTCGATGAACAGCATTCTCACATAGTTCCCCTGCCTCTTGTCCAGATGTGATGCTGCTGTGTGCAGCACATGGGCTATGGCGTCCTCCGTGGACCTGTTGGGGCGATATGCAAATTGCAGAGGGTCCAGGTTGATGGGGAGGGAGGAACAGATGTAGCCCTTCACTAGCTTCTCAAAGCACTTCATGGCTATGGAGGTGAGGGCTACAGGGCGGTAGTCGTTGAGGCAAGCGGGCGTAGATTTTTTGGGTACAGGGATGATGGTGGACTTCTTCAGACAGGTGGGGATGACAGCCTGTTCCAAGGACAGGTTGAAGATGTCAGTGAATACCGGGGCCAGTTGGTCGGCACAGACTTTTAGGACGCAGCCGGGGATGCCGTCCGGTCCTGCTGCCTTCCTGATATCCACTTTTTTAAAGATCCGTCTCACCTCATGCTCTGTTACCCTGAACACTGAGTCTCCATCAGCAGACCCCCCCCCCCATTGCCATGGTTTGTAGGCTGGTGTTGTTATTCACAGCCTCAAACCTCGCATAGAAGGAGTTGAGATCATTTGCTAAGGAGATGTCACTGTTCAGTTTGAGGGGGGTTCCTTTGTAGTCTGTCATTGTTCTGAGGCCCTGCCACATGCCTCTAGAGTCAGCCTGTTCAAACTGAAGTTCAACTTTATCCCTGTAGCGCCGTTTTGCCTCTATTACTGCTCTCCTGACGTTGTATCTTGCCATCTTGTGTTCTTCCATGTTGCCTGTCACCAGCCCGGTGTTGTATGCTGATGTGCGCACTTTCAGAGCCTCACGGACGGATTTGTCCGTGAGGTTTTACCAATGTTCAGGAGCAGGCTGTTGTCCTGGCACCAGCGTTCCAGTACCTCAACCTCCTCCCGGTAGGCCTTCTCGTCGTTGTCCGAGATCAGCCCCACCACCACCGTGTCGTCTGCGAACTTCACTATGGAGTTGGAGCTGAACTTGGCCACACAATCGTGTGTGTAGAGTGAGTACAGCAGGGGGCTCAGAACACAGCCCTGGGGGGACCCGATGCTCAGGGTGATGGTGTTGGAGGTCTGACCCCCCACCCTGACCGCCTGGGGTCTTTCGCTCAGAAAGTCCAGTACCCAGGCGCTCAGGGCGGAGCTCAGACCTAGCTCGATCAGCTTGTCCACCAGTCTGGTGGGGACTATGGTGTTGAATGCTGAGCTGTAGTCAATGAACAACAGTCTCACATAGCCCCCCTTCTGACGGTCAAGGTGCGAGAGGGTGCTGTGCAGTACCTGGGAGACCGCGTCATCGGTGGACCTGTTTGTCCTGTATGCAAATTGCATAGGGTCCATATCACTGGGGAGGGAGGCACAAATGTGGTCCTTGACCAGCCTCTCGAAACATTTCATGACCACAGAGGTGAGTGCCACCGGTCTGTAGTCATTTGGACATGTTGGGGAGGGTTTCTTCGGTACAGGGATGATGGTAGACATCTTGAAGCAGGCAGGGACCACTGACTCCGCCAGTGTGTGTGTGAGCGTGTGTGTGTGTGTGTCTATTTATGTGATATTTATGTGATATAGCGGCACGGTAGTGTAGTGGTTAACACTGTCGCCTCACAGCAAGAAGGTCCAGATTCGAAGGTTCGATTCCCGCTTGGGGACCAGGTTTCCATGATGCCAATTACCCAGGTGGGGTATCTCCCAGGCCTTTCTGTGTGGAGTTTACATGTTCTCCCCGTGCTCGCAAGGGTTTCCCCCCCGATAAGATAAACCCAATGGAAAAACATGCACAACAATAGATCGCTAACGTTGTGGCGTCCTTGACGAAGACGGACAGGAGCACTTGGATTGGTCCCCTGGCGCGGCTCACGTTGACGCCTGTCTGCTCCCGGCTGCCCTTGGGGGGGAAGGACGACGGGATGGGTTAATCGCAGATACGAATTGCATGCATGCATCGCATGTGTGCCGATTGATGACCTCTGAGCAGGTCCTAAATTATTATTTATTTGTATTATGTGTGTGTTGTGTATATATGAAAGTGTGTAATTGTAGTTATTAATATGGGAGTGTTTGTATGTGCATGCTGTGGTGTGTGATTTGTAGAATTGTGTAGAGTGTGTGTTTGTGAGAGACATATCACTTATATGTCAATTGACAGATGAATGTGGTTCCTGGGTGGGTGCGACCCCCATCGTCTCATACAGACACAGATGGCCTCAATTTACATAGCTGACTTTAGATTTTTACCTAGTTACTAATCATAATTTAATAACTTGTGCTTTCTTATGACTAAAAAGAGGTCAAAATATACGTCAGAGGCTTTAGAGTGGAAGCAGCAGCATGTCTATAAACTACGTTTCCATAATCCAAAACAGACAGAAAACCAGCTTCAATGATCCTCCTTCTGCTAAACATGGGAAAACTGGTTTTGTTTCTGTACAAAAAGACAACCTTCTGTCACAGTTTATATGCAAGATTATCTACATGGCATTTTAAATGTAATTTTCTCAACAAGCCAGATGCCAAGATATTTATATTCTTTAACTATCTCAATAACAGACTAATTCACTGTGGATATAATATGCCAATCATCACATAAAAATATATCTGTCAAGTCAAAATAACTTGTATGTTTATTTGAACCAACTACACAGCAGTGATGTCAAATTTATTTCAGATACATTCTTATTTAGGTGATTCAGTTAACCCAAAAACTTGCCTATTGTTAGGTATTCCTCACAAAAATGGTTGTGTGCTGTTAACTCGGAGCCAAGGAGCGTTGCACCGGCTTAACGCGTCGAGCGCCAAGCAGGAAACGCTTCACAAGAGGGTGGCTGAACAAAACAGTCCCCTCAAAACCCTCATGATAAGAGGATATAGCTGCCGCATAGACCCTCACCGTCGAAGCCGACAGCCCATCAAGAAGAGACTGGAGATAACTCAGAACAGCATCCAGGGGACAGGAGACTGGGTTCCAGCCCCCCCCCTTACACCACTCTTTGAACGCACGCCACCTGCCCGCGTAAACCGCGACAGTGGAGGGAGCAAACGCACACCGAATGGTATCAACCACAGAGGGCTCCATCCCCTCCAGACTCACCCCCCCACCAGCCACACCATCAGGGGCTGACCCAACACCGGAGGGTGGACAAACACCCCGTTGTGCTGAGAGAGGGCCGTCTCCGACCACGGAATGACCCAAGGAGGAGCGATCAGAAGCTGGATTAAGACCGGGAACCACACCGACGTGCCCCGGTCCGGCGCGACCAGGATCACCGTCCTGCGCTCCCTCCGTATCCGCTCCAACAGCTGACTCAACAGATGTACAGGAGGGAAGGCGTACAGAAGACCGGGCGGCCACGGAAACGTCGAGAAGGCATCCACCCCCAAGGGGGGACGATCCGCTTGACTGAGCGAGAACCACAAGGGGCACTTGTGAGAACGTCGGCACGCAAACAGATCTACCGAGGCCTCCCCGAACCGATCCCAAATCTGCCTGACTATGTCGGAGCGGAGTTCCCACCCGTCGTGACGAAGACCGCCCCGAGACATCACATCCGCCCCCACATTCTCCGTACCAGGAACGTGGAGCGCCGTCAGACTGCGCAGCCTGCGGGATGCCCATAGCAGCAGTTTGCGCGCCGCCTGGAGCAGGCGGGCGGAACAAGTCCCACCCTGCCTGTTGATATACGCCGCCGCCGTCACATTGTCCATCCTGATCAAAACATGCCTGCCCACCACAAGGTGGTGGAGCCGTTGAAGGACCAGAAGAACCGCCTTCAACTCCAACACATTGATATGCAGGGTAACCTGGCCAGCATGAACCGTCCATCTGCCCCCCACTGCATGAGACCGAAGCACCCCTCCCCAACCCGTGAGAGAGGCGTCGGTGAAGACCGTGACGTGTGTGCCCCTGCCGCCCATGGGGACCCCAACGGAGAGGATACCCAGCCTCCTCCAATGGGTGAGGTCCCCCCATATCGACAAAGGAACCGTCAACCGTTTCCTCTTGTCCCTCACTGGATCCAGTCTCAAAGAGACAAACCACCTCTGTATCCTCCTCATAAAGAGGAGGCCAAGAGGAACCACCACGTGAGCAGCCGACATAAGGCCCAGCAGACGCATCACCTGCAGCGCCGTAACCGTCCCTCCCAGACGGAAACCCCCGAGCGCGTGACGGAGATCCCCCCGACGCTGCTCCGAGAGGGTCGCAAACATGGGCCTCGACCTCAAGGTCAAGCCCAAGTACTCCACCTGTCGACTGGGAAGAGGTGTACTCTTCTTCCAATTCACAGAAAAACCCAGGCTGGTGAGGAATTCCACCACCAGCCTGGTATGAGACCTGGCAACCTCCTCCGAACGACTGAGGAGTAGAATGTCGTCGAGATAGAATAGAACTCGTATCCCCCGACGACGTAAAGGCTCCAGTGCAGTCGCCACGCACTTGGTGAATGTGCGGGGAGCCAGAGAATACCCGAACGGCATTCTGTGGTACTCGTACGCTACGCCCTGAAACAGGAACCGTAGGAACTGCCTGTGAGGAGGGAAAATAGGAACGTGAAAATACGCATCCTTCAGGTCTATGGAGGTGAACCAGTCCCCCCTCCTGACAGCAAGCAGAAGGAGTTTGACGGTCAACATTCTGAACGGTCTCGCTACAATCAACCGATTGAACGCGGACAGATCCAGTATAGGTCTGACCCCCCCTGTTTTCTTGGGCACCAGAAAATAACGGGAGTAGACGCCTGACATTGCGTCCTCGCTCGGGACCACAACGACGGCCTGCTTTGCCAACAGAGATTGGATCTCGTCGGCCAGGGCTGTCACCGCGTCCGACCCTGACAATAGGGTCGGTACCAAACCTGAGAACGGAGGATGGGGCTGTGCGAACTGCAACACCAGCCCCGCCTCTAACGTTCTCTGCAACCACCGATTCAAAAGGCATTCCCGTCGCCATATGTGAATATAATCCCACAGTGCCCCCGCCGCCAACTGACGCTGGGCCGCAAGGAACCGTAGATAGTTGGCCCGGTCCCCCCCGTCGTGCAAAACACCCAAGGGAGGACCCCGACAGAAAGGGCCGGTTTGATACGGGAGGAGCTGTCACCAAACTTGTGGACACACACCCGCCCCCTGAACACCCCACCAGCGTATGCTGAGGAGTCGTTCCGCAGCTAGACACGCAAGGCATGAGGACCCCATGGGCTCCCACACGCCGAAGCCCTGCAGTGATATTGCTACCACTCAAATCACGCTCGCCTCTTCTTTGCAGACCACTGCCGGTTTGACGGGAGTGGGAGGCAACAGCGCGACACCCCGCCTGGCGAGGGCGAAGCCGGGGTAACCCCTGCTGAGCATTCAACAGAAGAGGCACCGAATCCCCCTGCTGACCACCGGAGCTAGTGGCAGCTGTAACACCAGGTTCCACCCACCCACAACCTGCGGTGTAGGAACCACGCGACGACGGAACATTCTCACGGACAGACCCAGGTTCAGCCATCAACTGGGTATCAGCCCCTGCCCCCATGAGAAGCGAAGAATGGGGCCGCATACGCTTCAAAGAAGGTTCGCGGCCCGCAGCCAAAGGAGAACGCTCAGAGCCCCGCTTCTGAGGGTAACAGAAAACGGACCGAACGGGGAGCGGGCTGCTCGCGGCAAAATGACGACGGGTTGGTATACCAAACCCGAAATCACCCAAAATGGCCGATCCCTCGGCCGCCAAGGCTGTCGGCCTCGCGATACCCCGTTGACACGCCAACCAGGGCACCACTGGCGGGGGAAAAATGGCCGCCTGTCGAGGATCTCGCCACAGTCGTTGACGAGACCGTGCCCCCACCTCTGGCTGCACAGCGTGAGACGGTGTAGGACCCCGATCAAAAACCGCCTGCGCCTCCACAGAACGCCCAAAAAGACTATCTGTGGAAAAAGGAGTCATGAGGAGAGAAAACCTATCCTCTTCCCCAAGAGGAGACTGCTCCAACCAAACATGCCTAACAACTAAAGTTGATAGCATCCGAATCCTCCCCGCAGTTATAGCTGGCGACTGAGTCAAGATCTCTATAACACCACAAACATGAATCACGTTTACAATGTCGGTCTGACCCAAAGACCCACAACCCGACGCCATCTTGGATAGGAAAGTAGCCAGCTGAGCCACAACACTGGCCGCCGCTAAATGCCATCCTGCAGCAGTATACCACTCATCCGTCCATACTGCCACCCTCCGAGCCGATATGTTATCAAGCATCGGCCGGGCGGAACGCCGTTCATCCCTGCCTGGGCACAGGAAAAAAGCTACCTGGCTGCTTAGCCAAGGTACCCCCGGCCTGCACCCCGTTGTCAGCCCCTTCACCCGTAAAAAAGGTAAATAAAGCTCAGCAAACCCCCCCACATCCACCACCGACTGACCTTCATCAATGAAGCTGGTAAGAGGAGGGAAGAGCGGAAACCCGCGGCGGGGATTACTAGACATTCCAGCGTCAACATCAGTGTTAGCAGAAAAAACAGTAGTAGCATTAGTGTTAACAGCATGTTCCAGGATCGCCAAGACATCGCCCACGACAGTGGAACGATCGCCAAGCCGCCCCGGCCCCGGTGCTGAAACATACTCCACAGCACGACTAACACCGACATCGATGCCTACTGACACAGACCTCACCTTTGTACAAGCCGACTCGTTAGCCAAACCTTGTACGCTGCCCCCCGGTCCGTCGCCGTCAGCCGAGGAACCACCAGCACAGGTCTGTGTCGTCGAAACAAGCTCCGGAGAATCCAGGGAAACACAATCCTCTGGTAAGCCCTCAATATTACGAATCTTCTTTAATCTTTTCATCCTACTAGTTATCGTACGGTGCACGCATCCGAGTACGCTGGGACGAAAATAGAGGAAGGGTGTGTGGTGACTAGCGTCACTGCTATATGGGCGGTGCCACCATGGGGGCGGAGCCCCATACAGGTGTGGTGCATGTATTTTTTGTTCGTAGGGAGATACATTAGGTATCATAGGAGATAGAATATCTCATACGGCTCAGAGCGGAACGCGATAGCAAATACGGCATATAACTGTGTAGCCTGCCTGTTGCAGTTGTGACAGTCTTTTCCTCCGAGACAGCCCAGGTCGCTTCTTAACCCCACTCCCAGCCCCTCGGGTTTGCATAGACATTTTAGGAGAGGGGGAAACCTTGATGCATACATGTATAGGATACTCTTAATTAGAAAAGAAATCATAATTATGTTTGTTAGATAACCAAGTTGTTGTGAAGGGCCAGATTAAACCGAATATATATATTTATTTATATATATATATTTAATTGTATTTGTATATTCTCTAATATTCCCTGATATCCCTTGTATATTCCTTGTACAATATGCATTGAATATCCATTCTAGCCTACTGAACATCCCATAATAGTCTCCATTCTACTATTGGTCGAGACCTTGGTGCCAGGCTGCCATACCCCTCAGACCCAGTTCAAACGTACCGCTCGACATGTACGAACAAGTCCTAGTTCCGCGTAGGAATTTGGCTACCGCACCACTAATGGGACTATTTGTTCATAGTGCGTATATATACTGCGCTACTAAAGTAGGACTTTCTTTTCAGTCCAGTTTCTTACCCTCCAATAGAGTCACAGACGTAAAGCCTCCCCGCGATGCCACGTGTGGGAGTAAGGCCAAGTTCGGCCTACCATCGGTATTGAGACATCGTGTATATTAATATTTGAATAGTCATATTTGGCACTATATCGTCGAGTTGGACGTAGTCTATTAAGCTAATAATAGTCTGTTAATATATAGTGCTTCGTGCGGTGAGAATACTACCGTAGTCAGTACCCCATCGTTTCGGGCAGAGAACTGGCTGCTTACCCAGGGTGGTTGACCCTATGTGAAGCTGCACCCGAGGAGCCCCAGAGCCGACGAGCGAGTGGACCTGTATACCGGATTATTCTACCGACGACAGCCCGCCTTCCCAGGCACGGATTATGCTTTGGATACTTTGATTATTCTATGGATAAAGACCCCCGACACTACCGTGTGTTGGAACCCCCCCCCCTGGAGAGGACGCAAGGTGAGGAGACGCTCTGCAAGACGAGGTCTCTCCACATCTCTCCCCCGTGGACCGGAGAGAGCCGGCCCACAAAGAGTCCACCTGCTTTCATCTGTGGTCCAAGGATCGCCGGCGCATTGAACGGCACTACAGTGGGTTCACCTGGGATACCCTTGGCCGGACGAGGCAGCTGGATTCTACCCCCCCCCCCCTCCTACTCCTGTCGGCTTACAAGCGACCGGATTAACCCCCTCTAGTGTATCCAGCCTATAATCATTAAAGTATCATTGCTGTTATTCCTTAACTATTCCAGGTCGTATATTTACCACCTGCGCCTTCAGAGATTGGACATTATCTATTGATATACCGACGAATACTCCTTGCCATAAAAGTGCATACTATTTCAATTCATAAATGTAATTAAGTGATTAAGTGTTTATTCTACACACCATCGCTGTGTAGGAAATAAAGACCTGCTTCTAATTCGTACATTTGTGTTGGATCCGTTTCATCTACGTGAGAGTGTTCATGATAATATATTTATGCCGTGTACTGGGTGGCCGAATATTAAGTACAAAGGTAGTGGTAGTAAGTATCATATCTAGTAATACAGTCAGGGAATTGTACCCCTCAGTTACAATTGGTCCTTCGAGCCGGAGGGTAATTAGTGTAATATTAATATAGTGTTATTAATATTGAAATGGCCTATGATGAACACTCCACGAAACGATCCTCCTAACCAACGCCCGCAGCGCGAACGACGGCTCCCTCAGTACTTAGAGGCTTACGCTGTCAGTCAACAACCTAGTCTTCTACTAACAGTAAACGCGGTAAAACTAGAAAGTAAAAGTATGTCTAACCCCAACGCCCAGACTACCCCGACCATAGAGGCCCCTACGGGCTCTAATGTAACTGACCAAGTTCACGGTGGGGACCAGTGGGAACCAGACATGACTTCACACCCCGCCAGTACTGAAGAAGTAGTCCCCGATGAGTCCCGGGAGGAATACAACGCTACCGAGAGAGAACTCGGCACGGAAGAAGACGGGGAGAGCACCGTGGAGATAGAGCTCCAAGGCTCCGCAAGGAGTACCCCGAGGGAAGGCTCCCCTATACAACCGCCTTCTCCCAGCGAGGCAGAGAGGACCCTACAGCAGGCATTCCTCGTCAGCCTGAAAGCCTCTACTGAACGCGATAGACTCCAGGGTGAACGCGATCGATTGCAGCTACAGCAACGGAGCGAAGAAGAGCACATACGCCTGGAAATAAGACGCATTCAGATGGAAGAGAATGTGGCCCGAGACCGAGCAGACAGCCAGCGAGCGGCTGCTGGTGCTCTGCGGGACGCGGGGCGCGACAGACAGCAAGCGCAACTAATAGAACAGCTGATCAGACGGACAACACCCTCTCCCTCCGCCAGAGGCTCCAGGAACTCGTCTAGACACACCTCCAGGGCGGCATCCCCTAGCCGAGTAAACAACCCTGAACTTGACCAACAGACGAGGTCTATACCCCCCACAGACCACCTCCCCCCACCGGTCCAAGCGAGACCTAGCAACCGGGAAGGAGCAGCATATCCTGTGGAGAGGCTAAACCAGAGACTACAAGCACTGGATGACCTAACTGAAGACGAAGAGGAAGAGGAGGAGAACCGCGCCCGAAGACAGCACAGTACTCTACCGGACCAGGAGGTCCGGTACAGCCCAGGCTATACTCCCGCGGAGCTGCGCTACAGACCCCCGACTCTATACACGGGTGAGCACGACGCACGACCCGCACCGAGGAACAGCACCTGGACAAGCGGGCCATGGTACACTGCCGGTACCAGCCCATACCAAGGAGCGGGAGGAGACTCGCCTAGGAGGCCTCTCCCCCAACGCTCGCCGATGTATCCACAGTCAGCGTCATACATTGGCACGCCTATGGTACCCGACTTCACCCAAGAGAACCGGGCCCAGTATACAGAACTCCGCATGTGTCTGGAGACCATGTTGGTGGATGTATTGGATGAACGCCACAAATACGCCATCCTACTGCAGCACATAAAGGTGCCCCGCGCACATAATATAGCGCTCGCCTACGCGACTTCCACCACCCCATACACAGCAGCGCTGGTAGCATTGGACCAGAGGTATGGGCGCATATGGGATTACGTGATCCAGGAGATCCGACACATCGACCGCTTACCCCCAGCAATAGACAATCGAGCACTGGACGACCTGTCCATCAGAGTGCAGTCCCTGGTAGGGATGTTGGGAGCGCAAAGAGAGAAGGGGAAGTATGAACTTTACGCCAACTCAAATGTGGAAAGGATCCTGGAGAAGCTGCCGCCCGCTCGTCAGGAGCGCTTTAGGCGGCAGAGGGACCACAGAGACCCGAATGGCCCCGAACCGAACCTCCTCGATCTAGCAGACTTCCTGGCGAGAGAAGTCAGCAGCCTACGGCTAGATACATTCGGACGGAGCACCCCTGGCTCCAGAGAAGGAACCAGACGACTAAATGATGGAAGAAGATCGGTGACTGTGATGCACCAATCGGAGTCAGTACCGAGCAGCAGGAGCCACAGTACCCCCTCCAGAACGGAGAAGTGGAAGATAGTGTGCCCCTACTGTGAGAAAGAACACTGGCTAGCGCAATGTGACTCCTTCCCCAAGCTGAACGCGGAGGAAGCAGGTCAATGGATAAAGTCCAACAAGCGCTGTTTTCGCTGTGCGCGCTCACACATGGCAGCCGAATGCCGCTTAAAGAAAAGGTGCACCAAGTGCGATGGAGCCCATCTGGACATACTTCACGACAGTAACAGACGGCGCCCTTCACCTGCACCATCCAGCCGCAAAGCGAGCGTCATGTACATCGATCCCGCCAGCAGCAGTGGAGCCCGAGTACTCCTAAAAGTAGTGCGTGTGACACTAAGCTACCAGAATAAAGTCCTGGACACTTACGCCGTCCTCGATGACGGGTCAGAGAAGACCCTGCTGCTCGCCTCCGCTGCGGCCCAGCTAGGGCTGCGGGGAAGCGAAACCCAAATGACAATTCGGACAATAAGACGAGATTTGAAGACGATAAAGGGCGAGAATGTCTCATTCTCTATCGCAGCAAGCGGCCAGCCTGAGCGACGGTACCAGATTGCAGACGCTTTCACCAGCCAAGAAATAGGACTGTCGCGGTACACATACCCCGTCGCCAAGCTGATGGAGAAATATGCACATCTGCGCAAGTTACCGATCCCGCTCATAGACAATGCTATGCCGACCCTGTTGATAGGCTCCGACCATGCAGACCTCATTGTCCCGATAGACCGGGTTCATACCGGACCCCGAGGCTGTCCTGCAGCAGTCGAGACCCGTTTGGGATGGACTCTCCAAGGCCCGCTCGCCAAATCTCTCAACCGAAGTACAGCCACTAGATGTCTCCACTCCCGAGTCACAGAGGGAGAAACCGCACTCCTGCAACACGTAGAGCGGCTATGGAGCTTGGAACAAATGCCCTTTAAGAATGGAAAGAAAGACATTCGCTCTAAAGATGACATTTACGCCATTCACCTCCTCGAGACAGGGACCAAGAGAGTCCCGGTCAACGGCGTGTTGAGATACGCCACGCCACTCCTGCGGCGAGAAGGAATGCCTACTTTCCACGCCAAGACAGACGCCATAGAACGGTACCTGCTGAACACGGAGCGGCGCTTAGCCAAGAACCCCGCCCAAGAGAGTGTATACCGCGCTGAGATTGAGAAGCTCATCACAGCGGGACACGTCACAAAGATGGACATTAAAGAGGCTGACCAGACCACTGAATCGTGGTACGTGCCCCACCACAAGGTCCATCACAACGGTAAAGACCGCATAGTATTTAACTGCAGCTACCAGATCGGATCCCAAAATCTGAATAAAGAGTTACTGCCCGGTCCCACACTCGGCCCCTCCCTACTCGGCGTTCTACTCCGCTTCTGCCAGGAAAAGGTGGCCATCAGCGGGGACATTAAAGGAATGTTCCTGCAGGTGAGATTAGTAGAGGCGGACAAGCCCCTGTTACGGTTCCTATGGAGAGAGAAGCCAGGAGATGAGCACCCAGCCATCTACCAATGGGAAGTCCTCCCCTTCGGAACGACGTGCACCCCCTGCTGTGCGACATTTGCACTACAGAAACATGTAGCAGAGGACCCAGCAGCGGACGAAGAGGTCCGACGCAGCGTAAAGAACAGCTTCTACGTAGACAACTGTCTACAAAGCCTTTCAACCCAGGAAGAAGCCGAGGCTCTCCTGATTAAACTCCGCGCCTCATTGATCAAAGGCGGCTTTGATCTCAGGCAGTGGGCCAGCAGCGATCCGCAAGTACTGCGCAGCCTCTCCTCCGAGGACAAGGCAGCCAGCAGCGAGACCTGGATGGCTACAATCCCGGGAGAAGCCCAGGAGATGACCCTGGGATTGGTGTGGCGATTCAAAACAGATTCGCTTCACTACAGACACAAGCCCCTGACTACGGAGCAGGGAAGGCCGGCGGCGGCGCCGACCACCAGACGGAGTGTGTACACAACACTCGCCCGACAATATGACCCGCTAGGATGTATTCTACCGTACACCACCAGGGCAAAAATGATTGTACGAGCATTGTGGGACAAGGACCAGGGCTGGGACGACCCCATTCCCGCACACCTTTGATCCACCAAGAGAGAGTGGGAGATGGAGCTCCACTCACTCCCAGGCGTTAATATGCGCCGAAGCTACTTCCCACCCACGGTGAGGCCAGAGACATGTAAAATGGACTTACACGTCTTCAGTGACGCCTCAGAGGTCGCATACGGATCAGTAGCCTACTTGCGGGCCCAAGACCAGGGGGGAGAGATCTACACAGCATTTGTCCTCGCCCGCTCGAGAATAGCCCCACGCAAGCAACAATCTATCCCACGTCTAGAGCTCTGCGCAGCCCTAGCCGGAGCGCACCTAGCCACGCTCATCCAACGTGAGCTCACCATACCGGTGTCTAGAACAATCCTGTGGTCAGATTCCACGACGGTACTCGCCTGGATCAAATCGGACTCATGCAAGTACAAAGTCTTCGTGGGAGTCAGAGTCACCGAGATTCAAGACTTAACCGAAGAGTTAACCGGAGAAACAGAGTGGCGCTACGTTGATACAAAACAGAACCCAGCTGACGTCATCACCCGGGGGATGCCCCTGGATGACCTCACCCGTCGCAATGTCTACAGTGACGGCCCCGCATTCCTAAGACTCCCGGAAGGACAGTGGCCCATGCCTATCCCGAGGGAAGCAAGTCCAGAGGAGGTGGAAATTAAGAAGTCTGTGTTCTGTGGATTGAGCACCGTAGCCTCCACCGACCCTAACATAAACGATTGCACGTCCATAGAGAGTGCACAACAAAGAACATTCCTGCGGTACCACCCGGAGTGCAAGTCCCCCGCTGATATGTCAGCGGCTAACTACGAGGAAGCAGAATTGCTTCTACTGCAGCGAGCCCAGAGAGACTCGTTCCCCGATGAATTGGCCTGTCTACAGGGAGGAAAGCCCGTCCCATCCGACAGCAGATTAATTCACCTGGCCCCCGAGAACGACGCTCATACCCTCATCAGAGTGGGTGGTCGCCTACGCAGAGCCCCCAATCTACCGGATGACATTAAATACCCGATCGTATTGAACAGCCGACACAAGGTCACAGAGCTGATTATAAAGAAATACGATGAGGATGTACATCACGCAGGAGCAGAAAGAGTCTTCGCGGAAATCAGACGTCGTTACTGGATCCTACAAGGAAGAGAGGCGGTACGACGCTTCCAACGAACATGTCTAGACTGCCGCAAGTGGCGCGCGCAGCCCAGCATACCAAGGATGGCTGACCTTCCTCCATGTCGCCTCCGAATCGGTGACAAGCCATTCCACTCAACGGGTATGGACTGCTTTGGCCCGCTGCACATAAAGAAAGGAAGAGGAACCGAGAAGCGGTGGGGTATTGTATTCAAATGCATGACCACCAGAGCGATACACATCGAGCTTCTCCCGACCATGAGCACAGACTCATTCCTTATGGCCTTCCGTAGATTCATATCACGGAAAGGAAGACCGTCTACCCTATTGTCCGATCATGGGACAAACTTCAAAGGCGGCGAAAGAGAGCTGAGAGAGAGCTTCCAAGCTATGGGCCCAGAACTTAAGACCCACCTCGCTCCAGCACAGGTTGATTTCCAATTCAACCCCCCAAACGCACCCCACTTCGGTGGCACTTGGGAACGAGAAGTGCGCTCCATAAAGACAGCCCTGTACGCAGTACTTGGGGCCCAGACTGTGGCGGAAGAAGTCCTAATGACAGTCCTCACGGAGATTGAGGGAGTACTTAACTCGAAGCCCCTCGGATATGTCTCCAGTGATGTGGCGGATATCGACCCAGTTACCCCCAACACACTCCTGATGGGGCGGCTAGATCCCACATTACCCCAGACAATGTACCGGCCTGAAGAAGCGAACGGCCGACGAATGTGGAGGTACAGCCAAGTATTAGCCGACAAGTTTTGGAACAGTTTCCTACTGCACTACCTACCGTCTCTACAGACCCGCCAGAAGTGGGTAAAGGAGAGAGACAATTTGACAGAAGGAACAGTCGTCATGATTATTGATCAATCACTGCCCAGAGCTATGTGGCCGGCCGGCCGCGTAAGCAAAGTGATCACCGGTGCCGACGGCAAGGTCCGAGCAGCTGAAGTGCTCGTCCAGGGTCGCACTTACACCCGTCCCGTGGCAAGGCTCATAGAACTGCCTCGACTCCCAGACACAATCGATGATGACCATGACCCTACAACCCTATGACTTTGTGAAGTTGACTGACCCCTACAGCAAACCCTTATGTGTAAATAGACAACGCGATTAATCTGTCTCCGTTTAACTGATTAGGTCTGGGACCTATTCAGGGGGTGGCTGTTGTGAAGGGCCAGATTAAACCGAATATATATATTTATTTATATATATATATTTAATTGTATTTGTATATTCTCTAATATTCCCTGATATCCCTTGTATATTCCTTGTACAATATGCATTGAATATCCATTCTAGCCTACTGAACATCCCATAATAGTCTCCATTCTACTATTGGTCGAGACCTTGGTGCCAGGCTGCCATACCCCTCAGACCCAGTTCAAACGTACCGCTCGACATGTACGAACAAGTCCTAGTTCCGCGTAGGAATTTGGCTACCGCACCACTAATGGGACTATTTGTTCATAGTGCGTATATATACTGCGCTACTAAAGTAGGACTTTCTTTTCAGTCCAGTTTCTTACCCTCCAATAGAGTCACAGACGTAAAGCCTCCCCGCGATGCCACGTGTGGGAGTAAGGCCAAGTTCGGCCTACCATCGGTATTGAGACATCGTGTATATTAATATTTGAATAGTCATATTTGGCACTATATCGTCGAGTTGGACGTAGTCTATTAAGCTAATAATAGTCTGTTAATATATAGTGCTTCGTGCGGTGAGAATACTACCGTAGTCAGTACCCCATCGTTTCGGGCAGAGAACTGGCTGCTTACCCAGGGTGGTTGACCCTATGTGAAGCTGCACCCGAGGAGCCCCAGAGCCGACGAGCGAGTGGACCTGTATACCGGATTATTCTACCGACGACAGCCCGCCTTCCCAGGCACGGATTATGCTTTGGATACTTTGATTATTCTATGGATAAAGACCCCCGACACTACCGTGTGTTGGAACCCCCCCCCCCTGGAGAGGACGCAAGGTGAGGAGACGCTCTGCAAGACGAGGTCTCTCCACATCTCTCCCCCGTGGACCGGAGAGAGCCGGCCCACAAAGAGTCCACCTGCTTTCATCTGTGGTCCAAGGATCGCCGGCGCATTGAACGGCACTACAGTGGGTTCACCTGGGATACCCTTGGCCGGACGAGGCAGCTGGATTCTACCCCCCCCCCCCTCCTACTCCTGTCGGCTTACAAGCGACCGGATTAACCCCCTCTAGTGTATCCAGCCTATAATCATTAAAGTATCATTGCTGTTATTCCTTAACTATTCCAGGTCGTATATTTACCACCTGCGCCTTCAGAGATTGGACATTATCTATTGATATACCGACGAATACTCCTTGCCATAAAAGTGCATACTATTTCAATTCATAAATGTAATTAAGTGATTAAGTGTTTATTCTACACACCATCGCTGTGTAGGAAATAAAGACCTGCTTCTAATTCGTACATTTGTGTTGGATCCGTTTCATCTACGTGAGAGTGTTCATGATAATATATTTATGCCGTGTACTGGGTGGCCGAATATTAAGTACAAAGGTAGTGGTAGTAAGTATCATATCTAGTAATACAGTCAGGGAATTGTACCCCTCAGTTACACAAGTAATAGGGAAAAATACAATACAATTTAGAAACAACCACAACAAATTATAGTAGTAAACAGAAAAGGAAAAGATAAATGGAAAAGATAAATGGAAACAACAGCAACATGATTTTTGTTCATTCTCTGGTGTCAAGGTACAAGTGTTCAACCTATTGGAGTACTGATTTTACCTGAGAAATAATGCAACCTTGGCCCAAAAAGCGAGCACTCCCGGACATTCCCACATCATATGTATGTATGTTCCTATAACTTTTTGCGGACATAAAGCAAATAGAGGACTTTGTAATATTTTTATTTGACAGAGTTTCCTGGGTGACAGATAAAATCTTTGTATCATTTTGTAATGAGTTAATTGGTTATTATAATTACGAGAGGTTAGTGGAATATTATCCCATACATTCTGCCAATTTATGCAGGCGTTGTAATTCTTTAAATCTATGTTCCAGACAGTGGTATTACCTGTAGTTCTGTTTAGTTTTCCTTGTATTTTATTATATAACCCAGAAACAAAACCATTTTTAACATTTATGCCATTCACTATATTCATTAAAGGGTGACCTGGTAAAGGCTGATTCCATGGGACACCATAAGTGCGCATTGCAGTGCGTAACTGTAAATAAAAAAAGAAGGATGTACTAGGGACATTATAGATTTGTTTGAGCTCTTGAAATGATCTGAGACCGTATTCACTGTATATGTCAGATAGTTTGTGAATACCTGGCCCTCATGCATCAACGTGTTCTACGCACAGATCTGTGCTTACCCTGTGCGTACGATCATTTCTAAGCAAAGAGTGGGATTCATCAATTTGAACTTGAACTTGACTTCGTGCTTACATCTACGCACAGTTCAGACCTGGCGTACCTAGCGCCCAGTGGTAGAATATATTATTACAACAAGGAAATGAGCTTCTGTGCATAATAACACTGGCACGTTCTGTACGAACCGTAGTTCATTATAGTTCATTGTAAAATAGCAACAGTAGTGTAATTATGGTCAAAACCCTATAAATAGCATTTGGAATAATAGATCTTTCTCTCAGAATGAATGCAGCATGGTTTATATAGCGTTATCGGAATATACGGGGTGTACTGACTGACTGCGCTCCGCGTAGCTTGATTGATTGATTGATTGAAAAGTTTATTAACAGATTGCAGAATGGGTACAGTACAGTACAGCTCAGTACATACAATTGTTGATTGGGGATGCAGACCAACTTTCGTCTTGTTTACATCAGGGTCCCCCATTTTCAATTCATCATAAATCATAAAGCTCAACTCGTTATTATTCTGCGCAGACCGCAGAAACACGGGAACGTTTTGATTATATTTAAAAGGCTTTACGTTAAACGAAACAAGTGGAACTTCGAAGCTGTAAGCAGAATACAAGTCATATGAATATAGTGTTCTTCCCCCTTTTTACTGTATAAGAAAGAATAGAAAACGCATTGCAATGACACTATAGTGGACAGACTATGTATATGATGGGATTCAAGTTCGCGTTTTTGTTGCTCATAGGCATGCTGTCAGAGTATGATATCTTAATCAAACATTCTAGAACATTTGTCGTCACAGATCATGTCCTAATAGAACATAGGCTATGGCATGGATCGCGTGATATTGTGTGGACTGTTATTATTACTGTACCGGTACCACCCATTGTGACTACAGCCTTGTGAGTCCCGCACACAAACATGATGGAATTCAAGTTCATGTATTGAAAGGCAGGCTACATCATACATGCAGTGAGATTCATTGTTCTTGTATATGCTCTCGTATTATTGTTTATATAGGCTACCCAATACTGACATCAAAATAGATTGTAGTATGCCTCTAGAAATCATATGCAGCAGGTAGAAAATTGACGGGAGATCCATCGCAATTTGGAATAAAATTGAGGAGAACTTTAATCCCTGGGGTATTAATCAAACAACACGGGAAAAGGCAGTCATATTCCAGCGCGGTCTTTATTAGCCGACAACTAAATAGATGCATCTAAAAATCATATAGTCAATCGAACACAACTAATAAAGGCATTCATATTACAGCACGGTTATAATGACACACAACCAACGCCAAACAGTGGTCAACGAACGGTCTTTATTAGTATTTTGAGCTGTCCAGGCAGAATTGCAGCAATGGTCTTAGGGAGCCGTTGATATCTGACATCACCGTTTACAAGTCTGCCTTTTATTATTTATCCCATAATACGCGATAGTGTCTTCTTGGTTCGACAGCAGTGAATTCTCCGTGGAGTTTCTAACGGGTCGGTCCATTATTTCACATCCCATGGGGGGTGTTTCCTCATTTTCATGACCATATATGGATAATCATGCACGAGCATTGACGGTAGAACAAAGTGGTATTCATCATGACAGGTGTGCGTAGAGCCTGCGTACGCAAGTGTGATGAATGCCGACTTCCCTGTGCGTGCGCTAGTTCTACATTCCGTGCTTACGTGTGGAAGTAGGTCAAGTTCTACGTCCACGTTGATGCATGAGGGCCCTTGTCTTTGCCAATTGGGAAATGTAGCTGGTTTCCCTCCCAACAGTAAGAAGTTGTTATCAAAAATAGGGGTATCTATGTGCCATTTTGTGTTCCACTGTCCCGTTTCGGCAATATATTTCCAGACGTAAATTGAATGTGCTATAATTGGGCCGAATTTAGTATGGCAAAAGCTTGGGGATAGACCAGAAAAGAGTATATCTTTGAATGTATATGGAGATACAATGTGCCTCTCCATATTCACCCATGGTATGTCAGAATCATTATTGAACCATCTTAGCAACGGTCTGAGCATAAAAGAAAAATAGTACTGTTCAAAATTAGGAACAGATAGCCCTCCTGCTTTCCTACTGTTTTGGAGTGTGGAATTGCTGATTCGTGGATGTTGTTCACGCCATATAAATTTGAATACTAGTCCCTGTAGCTTCTCCCAAAATCCTGGAGGTGGCGGTAAATGAATCATGCTTACCAGAAAATTGATCTTAGGGAGAATGTGGGTCTTGAAAGCCTGACTGAAAATGGGATTAATAAGCTATTTACACTTTCTGTCACAGCGTCGTCCACCGATGACAAAATAAAGACTGTAGGTTATCTCCGTTTCCAAGATTTCTAAATTAGAAAAGCCATTCAAAATTCTCAAGTTCTCAAGTTAGTGTCATCTACCTGCCAACGTTTTACCGGACCAATCCTACCCATAGAACCATGATCCTGCCCTATACTCTGTAAAATGCAGATCGGTGTCACATTTAATGCAGGTCAACCAACACACCGAGTAGCCTTTTGTGTGACACCAAGTGAGCGACGTGGACCTCTGCCCAGTCCGTTCCGTGTACGTTCTATGTGGGAGCCTTCACTTCACTCATACACACAAGAATGAAGTTCAACTCATGCATCACCAACACTGAAAGCAACCAAAACAAATTTCAGCAAAATTCAAAATGTATTATAAAAGCTTAATGGAAGACCATTCTTCGATCGATCATTCTCTTGATGAGATAAGATAAGATCAGATTCCTTTATTGATCCCCTTGGGGAAATGTGGGCATCATAGCAGCATGGGGTAGGGGGGAGGTACGGGTATGGGCAGGGTAATAAAAGACAGACATACATATAGGCAATACATTTTAATCTGAATAAAGAAATTGCAAATCAAACAGTATAAACATTGGTTGATTGGTATTGAACAATTCATAACTGAGGAAAATCTCATCTTCCTGAATGAATTGGTACCGGGAGCTCCATCGAACTGCTTGTTACACGTGGAGAAAAAGTCCTGGGGCAGAGCAGATTTCTGGGTGGAGTTATGCACGGTTTCAGACAGCGCCGTCTTCAATACTAGTAAGCTCTGAGAATAAATCCTGTATCAACTGAGGGTAATGCAGCTTGAAGTATTTATTCTACCCTTCGGGGAGAGAGGGGCGTAGTGGAGCATTGAAATATCCCCAAATATAGCACTGCTTCTGTGCGGACGTGCAGGAAAAACTCAACTCCAATTTTTGGTAGGGGGATTCTTTTTTATTTTACTTGGAATTAAATCTGCAACCTGGGTGTATTACTGGACTCTACACTCTCACGTCAAGTCTGTCACAAGTCAATTGTATCAAATTGATGGAACTTATAATAATGATGGAAAATATGGTATTTTTAAGGAAATATTTAACAGAATATTACTATTCCGAATATTTTTTCTGGTTATATTAGTGGTGATTATTTGAGGTAATAATAATAATAATAATAATAATAATAATAATAATAATAATAATAATAATAATAATAATAATAATAATAATAATAATAATAATAATAATAATAATAATAATAATAATAATGATAATGATAATAATAATAATAATAATAATAATAATAATAATAATAATAATAATAATAATAATAATTAAAAAAAAATATATAGTATAGCGTTTTTCTAGAACTGAAAGTGTCTTTAAACTAAGGGCATTAGCTAATGAGACAAACAGACAAGCATAAAACTAAGAAAAAAGAAGACAGTGGACAGAACACCACACACATACATACACACACACACACACACACACACACACACACACACACACTTACTTACTTACTTACACACACAATCCAATACATGATTTCCCCTAGTCCATTCCCTTTAATTTCGTAATGTGCCTGTTATCTCCTTTGCGTTTGATTCTGACACACACACACACACACACACACACACACACACACACACACACACACACACACACACACACACACACACACACACACACACACTCCAAGCTCTTGGAACACGCTCTCTCCCTCTCAGAAGTCGATTAGGAGAATCAATAAGCCTTTTGGAATGGCTGGAATATGTTATTAGGCTTGCTAATGCGCTGGTAAACAATGTATTGTTTTATTTCAGATGCCGGCACGTCGCAATTTAACACCCACTCCATCATGCCCTCCCCCAGCAGTTTATGTGTATGCGCGTTGGCGTCTGGGCCACGGGTGAGTTAGTGTTAGCGTTTGGCCCGCGGCTGTGTGGCGGCGGTGGCGCGTGGTTTATTTTCCACTTGACGCTGGTTAATGTGTCATGCAGAGCCCAGGGAAGCGGGCAGTTCTTCCACGGCTCGTGGACTGAGCTGCAGCTAATAAGGTTCAGGCTCCATCCTGTTGATGCGTTTTAATATGCGTTTCAGAGTTATAGCGCCCTCTTCAGGGCACCACGAGTTATGATGTTATGGAGTTATGACCTGTCTGAAACGTCAGCACCTAATTGCAAACTGACGTTTGTGTGTGTTTGTGTGCATTTGTGTGCGCACGTGTGTGTGTGTGCACGCGTGTGTCTAACCTCTAACCTTCGTACTAGTATAGCGCTTTGCTACTAAATAATCTTCCATGCCTATATTACTACCTACTATGCTAGTATGTCTATACTACTATGCACTCAAGACTGTAGCAGCAGTAGCACTCAAGTTCAAGTTTGGTTGGAGCCTATGGCGCCTATGTCTTTGGCTGGGCCTTTCCCGGACCATTCCTGGAGTTTGGTGCTGGTCTCTTGCTTGTGCTTTGATGGATTTTAGTTGGTTTTTATCGTTGGGCTCCCTCGGTTCGCTGGCATTTTGGGGATTCCTTGCGTGGGGGGCTCGCTACGGCTTCTGCTTTCGAGCAACACTGTACTTATTGTACTTATTGTATGCCTATTCTTATGTCTGCACTTTTTACATTGCACTACTTTTATTGTCTTTTATACCTATTCTTATGTCTGTGCTTTATGCATTGCACTCCTTTTATTGTCTTTTATACTTATTCTTATGTCTGCACTTCATGCATTGCACTACTTTTATTGTCTTTTATACCAATTTTTATGTCTGCACTTTATGCATTGCTTTTACTCTGTCAACGGTATGCAAGTTTTATGCCTATGTTCATTTTATGCTATTTGCTGTGAAGCAATTTGAGCTGCAATCCATGTATGAAAGGTGCTATATATACCCTTCCTGCTGACAGAACTAAGTAGCTTTGGATAAAAGGGTCAGCTGAATTACTAAACTTAATGTTAATGTGTGTGTGCGTGTGCATGTGCGCGTGTGTGTGTGTGTGTGTGTGTGTGTGTGTGTGTGTGTGTGTGTGTGTGTGTGTGTGCGTGTGTGTGTGTGTGTGTGTGTGTGTGTGTGTGTGTGTGTGTGTGTGTGTGTGTGTGTGTGTGTGTGTGTGTGTCCTCAGACGTCGGTGGGTTCTTTGAACCGGGCACTCTGGTCAAGTATAACTTCTTGCCTGAGGCCGTTGCCGCCAACCGGGACGGGAGGCTCCTGGCGCAACCTCTGACCCCACAGGAAGTGCATCTGACTAGAGAGGAAGTGGCCTTCAGCTTCAGCACGTCCAACGCACCAGCTATCCTGATGTACGTCAGCTCCAGGACCCAGGACTACCTAGCTGTGCTGCTGAGGCACAACGGTACGTCTTCACATGTGATGCATTATTCACCTGCATATAACCTATAGAACTCTGTATGATGTACAATAATGCTGTATATACCATACATACATACATACATACATACATACATACATACATACATACATACATACATACATACATGCATGCATACATACATACATACATACATACATACATACATACATACATACATACATACATACATACATACATACATACATACATACATACATACATACATACATACATACATACATAATTTATTCTTACTGTATATCTATCCACATCTGTCTGTACATACCTGCATAATTATACTCCTTTTTATTATATATATATATATCTGTACATATCCATACATGTGATGCATTATTTATTCTCAACACCTGCATATAAATGGTAAATGGTGCATTTATATAGTGCTTTTATCCAAAGCACTTTACAATTTTGTTCCTCACATTCACCCATTCACTCACGCATTCACACACCGATGGCGGCGGCGACCATGCAAGGTGCTCATCGGGAGCAGTTAGAGGTTAAGTGGCTTGCTCTTCCGATTCTACCTCCTGAGCCACATGGGCGTCCTCCCACAGCACAAACATGCTGGGAACGGACTCCCTGTCATCACCCTCGACCAGGACACTGGCATCAGTTGGTTCCCCAGGCGCCATACTATGGACGCCCACTGCTCCTACAATAGTTAGGATGGGTTAAATGCAGAGGCCAAATTCCTGTTATATGCAAAGAAGATGTACTTGGCAAATAAAGACGTTCAAATTGACTACGGTATCAGGGTATGTATTGACACTGAAAGAAGTAGTTTGGACTGTTTTTCTCCCTGTATGACCATGTCCTACAGACAGACAGACAGACAGACAGACAGACAGACAGACAGACAGACAGACAGACAGACAGACAGACAGACAGACAGACAAACAGACACACACACATACACACACACACACACACAGATGTTGACCCTCAGCCCCTCTGTCTTCAGGTACGTTGCAGGTGCGGTACAACCTGGGGGGTCTGAAGGAACCTTTCTCCATCGACGTGGATCAGCGTAACCTGGCCAACGGACAGCCTCACAGCATCAACATGTCCAGAGTCAACAGGACTATCACCATCCAGGTACACACACACACATATACACACACACATACACACACACAGACATATATACACACACACACACATACACACACACACGCACACACACACATATATAGACACACACACACCCACACACACACACACACATATATAGACACACACACACACAAGGACACGTATACACACACACACAAGTACACACGTATACACACACACAAGCACACACAAGAGACACGCACACACAGATACCACATGCATATCAATGCCTGCATCTTATGAAATGCATACATGACAGGAAACTATAAAAGAAGGAAGGGTCATCACGCGCTCTGCTTGGTGTCAGACTTCGGTGTCAGTTCTATTGAAGCCTATATTAAAATTCTAAATATACCAGCTATCTGAGGAAATATACATCAATGAATATATATCAAACGTTAGCTAGTTAACAAGGCAACACATTGCTGATGATTCTGACATCGGAGGTAATAACCTGTTTAAATTATGTCATAAACGAGGAGACGGCTGATCCCATTCAATCAGTGTCGGTCGAACTCAACGTTTCCACACTTGGCACCGACGTGCGTTCTCGCGCTGCATGTGACGTGATGACCCTTCCTTCTGTTATAGATTCCTTGATACACAACAGGAAATGACGGCGAGTCGTCAAGTTAAAGTCACCTCGCTCACACCATGGCTCAGGGGAGCGGTACTTCTTCCTAATGTTCCACCTTCATTAGTTAAGCTTCAGGACGGCGAGAGAGACTGTTTGTGCTCCTCGAGGGGGTTAACTAAGTCCTGGTCTTCTGTGTGATGTGAGATAAAACTGTCCACTGTCTGCTGGTACTAATTCACCTCCAGCAGACAGCTTAGGAACAGAGAGTCTGCATCGATCTGTCTGTGTGTGTGTGTGTGTGTGTGTGTGTGTGTGTGTGTGTGTGTGTGTGTGTGTGTGTGTGTGTGTGTGTGTGTGTGTGTGTGTGTGTGTGTGTGTGTGTGTGTGTGTGTGTGTGTGTGTGTGTGTGTGTGTGTGTGTGTGTGTGTGTGTGTGTGCGTGCGCGTGCGTCTGCCTGTCTGTCTGCCTGTCTATATGTCTGTCTGTCTGTCTGTCTGTCTGTCTGTCTGTCTGTCTGTCTGTCTGTCTGTCTGTCTGTCTGTCTGTCTGTCTGTCTGTCTGTCTGTCTGTCTGTCTGTCTGTCTGTCTGTCTGTCTGTCTGTCTGTCTGTCTGTCTGTCTGTGTGTATTTGTGTGTGTGCGTGTATTTCTGTTTTTGTCTGTGTGTGTCTGTGTGTGTGTGTGTGTGTGCATGTATTTCTGTTTTTGTCTGTCTGTGTGTGTGTGTGTGTGTGTGCATGTATTTGTGTGTGTGTGTGCGTGTATTTCTGTTTTTGTCTGTGTCTGTGTGTGTGTGTGTGTGTGTGTGCATGTATTTCTGTTTTTGTCTGTGTGTGTCTGTGTGTGTGTGTGCATGTATTTCTGTTTTTGTCTGTGTGTGTCTGTGTGTGTGTGTGCATGTATTTCTGTTTTTGTCTGTGTGTGTGTGTGTGTGTGCATGTATTTCTGTTTTTGTCTGTGTGTGTGTGTGTGTGTGTGTGTGTGCATGTATTTCTGTTTTGTCTGTGTGTGTCTGTGTGTGTGTGTGTGTGTGTGTGCATGTATTTCTGTTTTGTGTGTGTGTGTGTGTGTGTGTGTGTGTGTGTGTGTGTGTGTGTGTGTGTGTGTGTGTGTGTGTGTGTGTGTGTGTGTGTGTGTGTGTGTGTGTGTGTGTGTGTGTGTGTGTGTGTGTGTGTGTGTGTGTGTGTGTGTGTGTGTGTGTGTGTGTGTGTGTGTGTGTGTGTGTGTGTGTGTGTGTGTGTGTGTGTGTGCATGTATTTCTGTTTTTGTCTGTGTGTGTCTGTGTGTGTGTGTGCATGTATTTCTGTTTTTGTCTGTGTGTGTCTGTGTGTGTGTGTGTGCATGTATTTCTGTTTTTGTCTGTGTGTGTGTGTGTGTGTGTCTACTATCTGTGTTTGTGTGTTTATGTGGGTATTGTTATAGTGTTACATCACGCGCAGGAGTGGTTTGTGAACAATAAACCATGCCTAGGGGTGGTCGTTAGGCCCGAGGCGAAGCCGAGGGTCGTTAGACCCCCCTAGGCATGGTTTATTGTTCACAAATCACGACTGCAAGTGGTGTAAAGCTTTTATACAACTGCCACATTCATCCAACCTTATTTCTATACAATAAACACACACTAATCGAAGATGTATTGAAAAAACCATCCGCCAGAAAAAGTAGTTCCCACAACTACAAAAAAGACAATTTGCCTCCATGTGGAAGCAGATCGGAAGTGCATCCAACCAACTAACACATCCAACTGTGTATTATTGGAATGATTGAGAGAAGTTGCCTCATGTGGAAGCAGCTTGAAGTGCATCCAACCAACTAACACATCCAACTGTGTATTATTGGAATGATTGATTGAAAATGTTATTACCAGATGCAGAATGGGTACAATACAGTACGGCTCAATACACACAATTGTTAAGGGGATGCAGACCTACTTTCCATAGAACTTCATTCTTAGATGCTTCTATAGAAAGTAGGTAAAACAAATTAAAAAGTTTTCTTTGCCCTATAGGAAAAAAAACGTTTTCTTCGCCCTATTCTTTTATTTATTTTTTTAAACCTACTGTAGAGGGCCTAAACTTAACCAGTTGGAAACCAAGCGTACAGTAATAAAATTAGCAATCAATCAATCAATCAACTCAATAGGCCATGCTCACTTAGAACAGCGCAGCACCCAGCTCTCTCTCAGTCTGACTATCCCCCGCGTTGCAGGCAGAGTGTGTGTGTGAGTGTGTGTGCGTGTGTGTGTGTGTGTGTGCGTGTGTGTGTGTGTGTGTGTGTGGGGGGGGGGGGGGGTGGCGGTGGGTGGAGACTAGAGCGAGCGCTGATGGTCGAAAGGAAAAAAAAATTGAAAAAAAAAAAAATTAATCAATCAATCAATCCGCGATTTTTCTTTTGTTACAGAATGATTCAAGACCCATCAATTACATCATCCAACATTGTTTAAACGACTAAGACATTCGCTGTGACAGAATCGCTTGATATTTAGTCATTTAGTCGCTATCAACATATCCATTTGTAAAGATTATTGTCCACCTTCTTGTGATCCGGCGGATTGATGTGATGTGATTCGGTTGTGGGCGGGTCCTGGGCCAGCAAGCGTGGACTGATCGCAATACATACGTGTAAATGGACTGTTTCAGCCAATCAGAATCGAGAAATTTGCATGCCGTTGTATAATGCGTATTACTGTGTGGGGACATCCATGCATTTGTGTTTCTTCTGTGTGTGTGTGTGTGTGTGTGTGTGTTTGCGTGCGTGTGTGCATACATGCGCCTGTGTGTGAGAGTGCTTTTACTTAACGTGTAGCAACTTCCTGTCAGAGATGGATCCAAAACTCCTCAGAACCAGAACCAGACTTCCTTCTGGTCTGAGATACTTTTCCATACTGATCTGAGGCGCTTTTACACTACATGGTACCTACTTGACTCGACTCTACTCTACTCTGCCTTTTCAATTTTCCATTGCCAAAACCTGGTACCGAGTACTTTTTTTAGCACCTGCGGTTCCAAGCGGGTAGAAGCGATACCAAAAAGTATGATGTGCAGATCACTGATTGGTCAGAAGAGAAAATCGTCACTATGTTATCATTGCGCTACACAGGGGACGTCTTGCACAAAACACAAGCCATCTTTAAATAGCCCCGCGACTACTAAACATTAGCATTCATTATTTGTTTGCAGCTAGAACAAAGTGCAATAAACAAAAAAAGATACATTCACAGTGTATTCTGCCATATTTATTGATGAAACAAAACCAACAGCAACACAATTTACCACCAAGAACAAAGAGTTTAGTCTCACAAAAAGATCGCAAATTTTGTTAGCTTATGTGACTGGGATTTCCCATTCTAACCGTTAGCATTGCGGCTAGCGTGCATTAGCTAATAAGGCACTGATTTCCTAGCTAGCTTCGATATGTGTGCGTGTGTTGCGTTGAAGATGAAGTCACGCGCCCTCGCTATGACGACCAGCTACACTGACTGTATTACCTGCCGTGGAAAACGAACAAAGTATCAGGTACCAAAAGCGAGTAGAGTCTAGTAGGTACCATGACCATGCAGTGGAAAAGCGGCGTTAGACTCAGGCCATGGTTAGACTAGTGTATTCCTGGCGTTTTTTTATATACGTTTTTGACGACGTTTGATGTCCCTATTACACAGAAATGCGTTTTTTGGCGGTTTTTTGTGGATACGGCTGAAACGCAAAATTGTGTTTGCGTTTGGAGATACGCAAAAAAAACGAATCAACAACAGCGTGTAGTCAGCACGCTAGCCGTTGTTGCGAAAACGCCCATGCGCAGTAGATACCATCGCGTGCCCTTCCGGTGACAACAGTGTGTGTGTTTGGGACATACAGTAGCTCCGTGTCCCAAATAGCTTCAGCTACCATGTGTTGTCAAGTTATTGTTATAAGGACCCCAGTCCAAGCTACAACAGTCTGCATTCCCTTAACAATTGTTTGTATTGAGCCGTATTGTACCCATATGCAATATGTTAAATAAAGTTTACATCCATTCATTCTGCTAGCATTACCGATTGCATGAGCAGCTGGCTAACGTGAGCTATCAGGATTCAGACCATGTTAGCTCAGAGCTCCTCTTTCAACTTAACAAGCATTAAACAAATGGCCCAGTCATCTATTCACCTTTGTTTAATACACACAGCGTTGTCTCTAATGTTATCTAACTACTGATAGCTCGCGATATCATCAGTTTTGGTGCTGGCTAAGTAGCGTGAGCTAACGTTAGCTTCTAGCCACAATGCTATATTGTTATAATGGCATACTCCATTGACGTTAGCATGCAGCTAACAATGCTACCGATCGTTTTTTAGACTAAACTATCCGCTCTTGGTGGTCACTTGTGTTGATGTTAGTTTTGTTTCATCAACAAATGACAGGCAGAACACACAGTGAATGTATCCGTTTTGTTTATTGCACTTTTATTAGGCTTTGCTGAAAAAGAATTGCTGCATTGAGTAAATAGGCAAGATGGTGGCGCGGCATAGGCGCCTGCCTTATTGACATTTTCTTTGCTGGAGCTTCCAGGAAGTGTATTGGCACATTCGTTCTGATTGGTTGAAATTGCCTTCATGTTTGCCACCTACTGCCACCTACTGCTTTGGCAGTGTACTACATCAGTGTGCTCGGGTGACAAAAACGAAAAAAAAAAAACGAAAGTGTGACTCGAGGCGCACGACGTCGCGGCGATACGCATATGAAAACAATACGAAGATGATACGAAAGGTGTAACCGCTGCCTCAGCAGCAAGGAGAGAGCTCACATTCTGGTGGAGTGTCTCACAGTGATAATGAGAACGTTGTAAAATGACTCACATTGACTTCCTGCTGCATTGTTTGCAATAACTGGAATGTGGGTCCAAACGGTTGCATAGCAATGGCACCCCAGTGAAATCATCTGTAGTCAAAGTCATGCCTCGAAGAGGAGTTAACCGGGGGGGAAAAAACCAACATGTTTTTGAGTGGACAGGATTTTTAAGAAGCCTATCTGATCCAAAAAGCACTAGGCAGTGGAAAATGTGAACGCCAGTTCAAATCTATTAATCATCATGAAATACTGCATTTCAGAGGTATATGCTTCATGTCTCTACTGACCTCCACAGGTATTAATGTTTAATAAATACTCTCGTTTTTTACTATATGTCATTTTCCACTTCCAACATCTCAACAAGAACATGTTTTAATTTAGGCAATCGTTCTTTTCAGAGTTACAACAAAGAAGACGTCAGTATCAACTCACTTTCTCTCTCTCTCCTTCTCATCCCCCCTCTCATCTGCTCTCTCTCTCTATCTCTCTCTGTCTTTCTTTGTCTCTCTTCATCCCTCTCTCTCTTTTTCTCTCTCTCTCTCACACACACACTCTCTCACAAATGCACTTTCTCTGTATCTCTCTCTCTCTCTCTCTCTCTCTCTCTCTCTCTCTCTCTCTCTCTCTCTCTCTCTGTCACACACACACATACACACACACCGCAATGCCCCCATCCACAAATCTCATCTCTCTAATCTCCCACTATGGGAATAAAGCATAATAAGAACTGAATTAAACTCAGATATCCAATCAGAAAGCCTCTCATCTCTCCATCATGTCCCCAAGACATCCTTCTCACTGGCAGTAATGGGAGAGACTCATTCACTCCTCTCTAATCTCTCTCACTCTCTCTCTCTCACTCTCTCTCTCACACACAGACAGACATACACACTCACTTACACAAATAGATACACACAGAAATGTTCACGTACACACACACACACACACACACACACACACACACACACACACACACACACACACACACACACACACACACACACACACACACACACACACACACACACACACACACACACACACACTCACACACACAGACACACACATCCAAGTCCACACAGCCCTGTTTCATGCATTGTGGGGATATGGACTTTCTAACTCCTAAAGGTGCAAATTAGATCTTTATAGGATCTTTATCAGCAGCGTTTGTGGGGGTTTGAGCATTTATAGTTCATTTATAGTTCATTTATAGTTCATTTATAGTTCCTTTATAGTTCATTTATAGTTCATTTATAGTTCCTTTATTGTTAATTTATACTGCCCTGTCAAGGCAGACCGCAGTAACTTCCAAACAGTGAAACTGAGAAAAATGGCTTTAAAGTTTTTTGACTTGCCATCCAAAATGTGTTATAGGTAGATAGATGATAGTACCCAGATTTAACATGTATTAATGAAGTAATCTTTAGGCATACAAAAATATGACGTAATTATTTTAATTAACCCCAAAAAAGCAGATACTGCACTCTGTTGCACGATTTCCTTAAATAATTATACAGGTAATGTACAGGCAAAGTGCAGTAACTTCAAATACAATGAATGAATGAATGAATGAAAACTTTATTTAACAGATTGCAGAATGGGTACAATACAGTACGGCTCAATACATACAATTGTTAAGGGGATGCAGACCTGAGAAAGACGTTTGTCTTGTTTCCATCAGGGTCCCCCATTTTCAATTCATATAGACATTTATGACATACACAACATACATGACATTTATGGCATAGGGACATATAGGTATTTAGTACTGATACATTTGTGACATAGGCGGTATTCAAATATACAGTACTGTTACCCCTAGATCCTGACAGAGTATATACATATGATGGGGAGGGGACTGTACATTAGGAGGGGGTGGGTGGGTGGGAGGGAAATATACATACGGCGGGGAGGGAATATATACATGCGGTGGGGAGGAGACTGTCTATTAGGAGGTGGTGGGGGTTTTGGGCATTTACGGTGGCCAGTTTCGAATTGCAGCCTCCCGTAGGTGCTCTTTAAGGGCGGTTTTGAATGTGGGCAGGGATTCACATTCCTTTACAGCTTTGGGTAGGGCGTTCCACATTGTTGTGGCATAATTGCGAAACGTGTTTAGTCCCTTGTTTGAGCCGAATCTGGGTTTAACATGATTTGTTGAGCTTCCTCTGGTGTAGTGGTTGTGGTATTCACTGACCTTTGGGAAGTATTTTGACATGTACATGGGCACCCCGGTCGTATAGTGTATCTTGTAGACCAGGCCCATTGCAAGTTGCTGTACTCTGTCGTCTACTCTAAGCCATCCTAGGTTGGCAAAGTGGGCAGGGGTGAGGTGGGTTCTGGGGTTCAGGTCAAGTAGTAGTCTGACCAGTTTGTTTTGTGATGTTTGTAATTTTGTTTTAAGCGCCTTTGAGGTGCTTTGGTACCATGAGGTGCACGCATAGTCATAGTACCCTTGAATGAGTGCTCCTGCCAGAGTCTTCAGGGTATTCTTGTTTACCAGAGAGGAGATCCGGTACAAGAATCTAGTTCGTTGGTTGACTTTTTTTATTACATTGGATGCCATTTTGTCACAGGAAAGATGTTGTTTTCCCTCCAGCTTTCATAACTTAACCTAGCCATTTTAATTGGATCATCATCATTCCAATATATTCAGGTGTTAAATTTCATTTTCAAAATGGCTAGGAGGGAAAACAACATTGTTATTTAAGGAAATCGTGCAGCAGAGTGCAGTTTTTTGGGGTTAATTAAAATAATTACGTCATATTTTTGTATGCCTAAAGATTACTTCATTAATACATGATAAATCTGGGTACTATCATCTATCTACCTATAACACATTTTGGATGGCAAGTCAAAAAACTTTAAAGCCATTTTTCTCAGTTTGGAAGTTACTGCGGTCTGCCTGGGTTTTGAGTGTGATTTTGTAGTTACTGCAGTTTTTAAAACCCCATATCTCCAAAACTGAGCGACATTAACATCTGAAACTTGGTCACAAGATAAAACATTTATTGACAAGTTCAATTTCACTCATAACAAAATTTTGACTTTTTTTGAGTTACTGCGGTTAGCCTTATAGTTCATTTATAGTTCATTTATAATTCCTTTATAGTTCATTTATAGTTCATTTATAGTTCATTTATAGTTCCATGTGACCTTCTTGCTAATCCCTCCTCCACACGAGAGTGAGGTAAACACGGAAATGCTTGACTCAGGACAAGTGGGCCAATCACAGAGCGTGTGGTGCTGCGTCGCCCTACAAACAAGTTTGGGACAGATGTACGAAGGCCCTAACCCTTACCTTAACCTTAACCTTAACCTTAACTCATTGACTGCCACGCGCTTTTCCCATCTTTACTCAATGGCGCCAGCGTTATTGACCATTTTCGCAATGTTTACGGACCCATCGTGTGTTCTGTATTATAGCTATGGTGACAATAGTAGCTCATTTGACAGGCATTGTTTATAGTCCAAGAGTGACTAACCAGTTCATTTCTACATACTGTAGTTTGTGCGCTATTACACGCTAAACATTGCCCCTTTCCTAAATAATCCAGTCTTTTTTCATAGATTGCAAGATATGACGCGTTATATGCATTATGCCCAAATTGTTCTGGTTGCTCGCCTGAAAACCCCAAATACATCAAGGGGGTCGTTTTAACTAGAAACTGCGATCGTTACCAAAAGCATGTTTTAGGTCCGGTAAAATACGACACTGTGATCGGTACAGAAGCATGTTTTACGTTAAAAGAATACCAGCAGGTTACCTAAGATAGACCTTACCTCAGTAAGAAAGTACTCCAAAATGAATAAATCCCAGTCGATCCCATGGTGATCGCAGTTACTCGTGTATATTGGGCATGGAAGGTACTGGAAGACAAGTGATATCCCCAGTTCAAAAGGCAGGCGATACTGCCACCTGGCGAGATTCCATCGTCATTGCAATTCCGATGTAGGCAGATGTGCCAGGGAGACCTAGGCAGCTCCGGCTGAGTGTTTAGAACGGGGATCAAAGGAAAAATATCAAAGGGTCGAAAAACAAGATATTACGTTTTTGGCACTCAAGCGTTGGCGGCGAAACACAAGATATTACGTTTTTGGCACAGAAAGAGTTAATGACTACATGCCTACCCATAACCTTACCATAACCATAACCATAACCCCCTACACATATTTCCTACTATAGTCTCCAGCTCCTAACACACACCTTGATGTCACTACTAGGGATGGGTACCTTTCATATTTGAACCGATACCGGTACTTTAGTCTCAAGAAATTTAATTCGCAGTCGAAAAAAATAAATCCAAACTTCAAATAACTACAATTTCGACAGTTTTCGGCTTGTCATTGCTCCGACTGCTTTGTTGTTGAATCAAGTCAAATCCTAGGTAAGCATATATTGTGCGTGTGAACGTTGACACGAAAAAAAAATAAATAAAAAAAATTGGTTTCTCACTTGATTCGATACTCGGTAGTACCGACGTGTTTCGGTTCGGTGCCTCAAAAGTACCGAATTCGGTACCCATCCCTAGTCACTACTGTAGTCTCCAGCTCCTAACACACCTTGATGTCAATACTGTAGTCTCCAGTTCCTAACACACACCTTGATGTCACTACTGTAGTCTCCAGTTCCTAACACACACCTTGATGTTACTACTGTAGTCTCCAGTTCCTAACACACACCTTGATGTCACTACTGTAGTCTCCAGTTCCTAACACACACCTTGATGTTACTACTGTAGTCTCCAGTTCCTAACACACACCTTGATGTTACTACTGTAGTCTCCAGCCCCTAACACACACCTTGATGTCACTACTGTAGTCTCCAGCTCCTAACACACACCTTGATGTCACTACTGTAGTCTCCAGCTCCTAACACACACCTTGATGTTACTACTGTAGTCTCCAGTTCTCCCGGTGGCCTGGCCTGCACAGATTTAAAAAAATATATATATTATATAATTTTTTTTTTTTTTTTTTTTTTTTTTTTTGCCAGGCCATTGTTTCTAGTTGTGGCGGCAGCGCGATAGTTAGATAACCTAGGTGGGTGGGGAACAACCAGGATTTCACTGTCTGCGACAGAGTTGGAGAACTATCTCTCACTCTCCCTCACGCGGATCACACACAGAAATGGAGCCGTGCTGCCGCTTGTGATTGGTGGAGGCGGGACCAGGCGATACAGCTGATTGACAGCGGAGGCGGCGAATGCAATGGCAGATAAAGAGAAAGTCAAAATAATTCCAAGATAATTCAAAGATTATATACCTTTGCCACATTGGCTACAAACATAATCACTGCAAAGTTATCAAAAAAAATAAGAATCTGATCAGACACAAGGGTTAAGTTGTTGTTCCCTTTCTCTCAAAAACATCTAGTCTAGTTAATGTGATCAATATTATTTGACAATTGATGCTTTTTGTTGGAAATTTCAGTCAGTGAGCTCATACTTTGAGCTAATTTTATAGTTAAAATGATTGAGACAACGCAATCTTCTGTCTTCGTTGTGCATGCATGCGTGTGCTCACCACACGCAATACATGTGTCACTATTCTGGCAGTGGCTACTGTTATTATAGTATTGTAATGAAAGGTCTGTTATTTAATGTTTGTGTAAGGGCTATTTTAACTGTTGATGGGTAGTGCATCAGTAAAGTGAATATGGTATTGTGCTCTTGCTCTGTTTGAATAGGTGGAGAGAGTGGTTAACTGTATTATAATAGTAAATAGAAAAATATGTTGTGCGCTTGCTTTTTTCTTTTTGAAGGTGGAGAGAGTAGCGTTGCTAGTGCCACAACAGTTTTATTTGAGGTTCATAAGAGCACATTGTACTAAGCAATTGTTGGCTCATTAGTTTGTGATTCACATGCACAAAAATTCACCAGAATGCTGTCTTTGTAACAAAAAAATTCCGGGTGGGGGACCCCCAGACCCCCCGCTTAAAAAGTGGCCTGATTGGGGCTATATTTCACGCTATATCTCCCGGTATGAATTATTTCCCCAGTCCGGCCCTGCATACACACACACACACGGTGAGGAGTGACTAAAGGTTGATTGCAGTCCGGTTGTGTCTTCTGGTCAATGAGAGCAATGCTGGCCACAGTTTCTGGTGTGTGTGACCCGACTACCAAGTCAGTCTATATCTCAACCCCAGGTTTCCACACAGTTCCTCTGTCTGCTCCAGGCTACTCCTCCAGACAAGACTGAAGCTAGTGCTTAAAGTTTAAAGAGCCGTCAGACAGAACAAGCTGGAAGACTAGTGAATGTGTAGTAATTGGGACTTGAGAGGGGGGGGGAAGGGGGGGGGTGCAGGGAGAGAGAGAAGAGAGAGAGAGAGAGAGAGAGAGAGAGAGAGAGAGAGAGAGAGAGAGAGAGAGAGAGAGAGAGAGAGAGAGAGAGAGAGAGAGAGAGAGAGAGAGAATATATAATTATCTGCAGTTTAACCACAGAGTAAAGTGTACCCAGACATGCACAGATAAGTATATACAATTTTGGTCACTGACATGTTTTTAACCAAATTGAAAGGCTACATGGTTCTCTGTAACATGTCAATCTGAAAATGGGTTTTAGATAGAAATATAGATAGATAAACAGACAGACAGACAGACAGACAGACAGACAGACAGACAGACAGACAGACAGACAGACAGACAGACAGACAGACAGACAGACAGACAGACAGACAGACAGACAGACAGACAGACAGAGTTGTGTGGGCGAGATGCAGATATGCACTGAAAGCCCATATAAAGGGGGTGGTTCTGAGAGTCTACAGCTCCGTCCATCCAAGTGCATGTGAGCCTGATTTCAACCCTCTGAGGTCTGAAGTTGAAAATCCCCCTAACGGGCACAGAAAAGGGGGGGGCAGAAACATAAAAAAACCCAGACCTCAGGCGGCTGGGTGGCGCAGTGGGCAAGGCCCAGCTCTCTGCGTTGCTTCCGGCTTGGCCGGCCGTCGTACTAACACAATTGGCAGTGTTAGAGGGTGGGAAAGCCGGTGGTTGGGTCCTGGTTGTTGTAAACAGCGACTCCTACAGTTCGGTCGGGGCGCCTGCTCAGTGAGGAAAAGGATCTAAGGGGGGTAGTGTGATCCTTCCACACATTACACTCTCCCAGTGAGAGTCCGCGCTGCCAGGTGAAAAGAAGCGGTGGGCTGGCTACACATGTGTCGGAGGAAGCATGTGATAGTCTCTGCCCTCCCAGACCGACGGTAGGGGGTAGAGTGCGCAACAACCAGGAAGGGGATTGGGAATTGGCATAACGACTAACATTGGGATGGGGGGAAAAACGAAAAAAGGAGGGGGGGAAAGATAATAAAAATAATAATAAAAAAACACAACTTACCTAATGATAAGGTAATTGATAATAATGATAATGAAAATACCCATTCACACACCGTCAACGGAGGTGACCATGCAAGGTGCCAACCTGCTCATCGGGAGCAGTTAGGGGGTTAAGTGTCTTGCTCAAGGACACTTCGACATGCTGCCGGGAGGAGCTGGACTTGAACAGGGAACCTTCTACCAGACGACCGCTCTACCTCCTGAGCCACTGTCACCCCTATGAAGACACCCAATCCCCTTGCCAAACATCTATGCTACTCATAGTGGTCAAATAAAAATGGGTCCTTGAGTCATAAAGACGCTGAGTTACAGTCGACGCTCTATGAACCACATGGCCCTGCTGGACGCTCTATGAACCATGTGGTCCAGGCCAGACGCTCTATGAACCATGTGGTCCAGGCCAGACGCTCTATGAACCATGTGGTCCAGGTCAGACGCTCTATGAACCATGTGGTCCAGGCCAGACGCTCTATGAACCATGTGGTCCAGGTCAGACGCTCTATGAACCATGTGGTCCAGGCCAGACGCTCTATGAACCATGTGGTCCAGGTCAGACGCTCTATGAACCATGTGGCCCTGCTGGACGCTCTATGAACCATGTGGTCCAGGTCAGACGCTCTATGAACCACGTGGCCCTGCTGGACGCTCTATGAACCATGTGGTCCAGGCCAGACGCTCTATGAACCACGTGGCCCTGCTGGACGCTCTATGAACCATGTGGTCCAGGCCAGACGCTCTATGAACCATGTGGTCCAGGCCAGACGCTCTATGAACCATGTGGTCCAGGCCAGACGCTCTATGAACCACGTGGCCCTGCTGGACGCTCTATGAACCATGTGGTCCAGGCCAGACGCTCTATGAACCACGTGGCCCTGCTGGACGCTCTATGAACCACGCGGCCCTGCTGGACGCTCTATGAACCACGTGGCCCTGCTGGACGCTCTATGAACCACATGGCCCTGCTGGACGCTCTATGAACCACGTGGCCCTGCTGGACGCTCTATGAACCACATGGCCCTGCTGGACGCTCTATGAACCACATGGCCCTGCTGGACGCTCTATGAACCACATGGCCCTGCTGGACGCTCTATGAACCACATGGCCCTGCTGGACGCTCTATGAACCACATGGCCCTGCTGGACGCTCTATGAACCACATGGCCTGCTGAACCACGTGGCCGTGGCGGATCGGTCCCTCGGCCACTCTGCAATATATATCCCGGAGTGCATCGCAGCGTGTAGCGCAATTAAATCACAATTGAACCTAAATGCTGAGGACGTGGAGTGACCACTTTGGAACCTTTCAAGCTGAGTGGTCTCTTGATCAGCCATTGAGTAGGAGGAGTGACCCGAGTGAGTAGTGAGGAGAATGGACCCGAGTGGTGTTTTCAGCCCCACAGGCAAACTACAAATCATTTCTAGTTTCAAACAGCGCTATGGGGGTCCAGCTTTTCTTTATGTGTTCAATACAAAAGAGATAGAATGTACTTCATTTTGACCAAAATGGACTGCATTTATATAGCTTTTATCCAAAGCGCCTCTACCTCCTGAGCTAGAACATAAAAACCAGAGAGAAAGCCCCCCAAATGTGTGATGTCACCTGGATTTCAAATCTGGGACTTATCCATAGACAATAGGGCACTTGTGTGAACATTTTAGATTAGATTAGTTTAAATTCAAATGTAAATGGTAAATGGCTGCATTTATATGGCGCTTTTATGCAAAGTGCTTTACAATTTGTTCCTCACATTCCCCCTATCTCTCTCTCCCTCCCTCTCCCTCTCTCTCCCCATCTCTCTCTCCCTCCTCATCTCTCTCCCTCTATCTCTCCCCCTCTCTCTCTCCCTCCCCCATCACTCTCCCTCTCTCTCTCCCTCTCTCTCTCCCTCTCTCTCAAACACCTCGAATGTTTAGAGATGAAAGAACGAGAAACTCCTCCCTCCTCTCGCCTCTATCTGATCTCAGTTGTCCTTCCGCGTTCGGTTTGCGCGCCCTGATTGGCCTCTCAGCGCCCAATCGCGTTGCGCCTAGCTTTCAGTTCCACAGCCCAAGTCCTCGCCCATTTCCACGTATTGTTTTCATATCAATCGACATCACATCAATATAAATAACGTAGTGTTTTCATCTCTCTATATTAACGTAACGCGCTATTCATATCAATCGACATCACATCAATATAAATAACGTATTGTTTTCATCTCTATATTAACGTTAGGCTGTAAAAATCTGTTCTATAGGCTATATTTAGTCTAGTTTATTAGACATAAACGGCGGTAGCAGTATATTGATGCACGGCGGTAGCACTGCAGTATATTGATGCACGGTGGTAGTAGTTAGTGCATTGATGTGCTAGTTAGTTAGTATATTGATGCACGGCGGTAGCGAGTTAGTTGATAGTTAGTAGTATATTGATGCAGGTAGGTAGCTGATGTGATGGACTTGTGGAACTGAGAGAAGTTCTGAAAGTTAGGAGCGAGCGTTGTTAGGAGTAACGCGATTGGGCGCTGAGAGGCCAATCAGGGCGCGCAAACCGAACACGGAAGGACAACTGCCTTGGGTAAAGTATTCACGCCTCCCCACCCCTCCCCTCCCCTCCCCTCTCCTCCCCTCCCCTCTCTCTTCTCATCCCCCCCAAGGAAGCTATAAAAGAAGGAAGGGTCATTATGTAGCTGTTTAGCGCATGAACACACATTGAATGGGCAGACCACTCCCTCATCTCTGCCTTGTCGGTGTAGCAGGCTATTAATCTGGGTGGTGGAGGCTCTGGCATGTTGTTGTGTTGTTATTCAGCTAATGTTTAATGTGTTCTCAAGGTACATTTAGTTTGATGTGTATGTTAATTCAGCAGCTTATTTGCATGTTTATGTTGTGCTAGATTTATAACTAACTGGAGCTACTGATGAGGTTAGTAACAGACTAATGTTAGTATCTAAACTGTGATAATTAACCTGTTAGCTAAAGTTATGAAATGTCATATTTTAGCTAAAATTGACTTTTGATATGGTGATCTCCTCTTCTCTCCCCTCCTTTCCTTTCCTTTCCCCTCCTCTCCTCTTCTCTCCTCTCCTCTCCTCTTCTCTCCCATCCTCTCCTCTCCTTCCTTCTCATCTCGTCTTCCTCTCCTCTCCTTTCCTCTAATCCCCCCTCCTTTCCTCTCCTTCTCCTCTCCTCTCCTTCCTTCTCATCTCGTCTTCCTCTCCTCTCCTTTCCTCTAATCCCCCCTCCTCTCCTTCTCCTCTCCTCTCCTCTCCTTCTCATCTCCTCTTCCTCTCCTCTCGTTTCCTCTCCTCTCATTCTCCTCTCCTCTCCTTCGCATCTCCTCATCCTCTCCTCTAAGATTAAGTTTAACTTATGTATTTATTTTTTACCCAGGGACAGTGCACATTAATCAACATCTTCAGTTTAGCCAGAATTAGCTAATGAGCTAGTTTTCATCTGTAGTCCCTGCCTACCATGCATGTCTAATCTCGCCTCCTATCCTCTCCTCTTCCTCTCCTTCTCATCTTCATCTCCTCTCCTCTTCTCTAATCTCCCCTCCTCTCCTCTTCTCACCTCTCCCCTCCTTCCTTCTCATCTCTTCTTCCTCTCATCTCCTTTCCTCTAATCCCCCCTCCCCTCCTCTCCTCTCCCCACTCCTCGCTTCTCCATCTCCCCTCTCTCCACCTCTCCCATCATTTCCTCTCCCCCTCCTCTCCCTTCCTTTCCTCTCCTCCACTCTCCTCCTCTCATCTTCTTCTCTGACGCATTTCCTCTCCTTTCCTCTCCTCTCCCCTCTTCTCATCTCATATCCTTCTCTGTCTCATCTCTTCTCCTCTCCCCTCCTCCCCTCCCCTCCCCTCCCCTCCCCTCCCCTCCTCTCCTCTCCTCTCCTCTCCCCTCCTCTCCTCTCCTCTCCTCTCCTCTCTTCTCCTATCCCATCATCTCCTCTCCCCTCCTCTCCCCTCCTCTTGTCTTACCTCCTCTCCTCCCCTCTCCTCTCATCTTCTCTCCTTTCATCTCCCCTCATCTCCTTTCATTTCACCTCCTCTCATCTTCTCTCCTCACATCTTCTCTCCTTTCCTCTCCCCTCCTCTCCTCTCCTATCTTCTCTTATCTCCTATCCTCTCAGCTCCTTCTCTGTCTCATCTCCTCTCCTCCTCACCTCTCCATCTCATCTCCTCTCAGTTTCCCCCACCAGCTCTCATGCTGATATCTAATACTTGTATGATTATCAGTGTACCTACTCCATTTAAACTTGTTTTTTTCAATGATATTAAATTAAAATGAGAGTAATTCAGCAGCGTTCGGTCTAACCCTCAGTTATCACTTGCAAAGGTAAATGGTTTGCCCGGCAACCAAGCCTGAATTATATGTAATTGAGCTAAATGACAGTACGCCATGGGATGGCCTCAGCCTCTCACAAAACCCTATTTATCTTTCCGTATATAACCTTAATGTAACGTAAGAAGCCCACTGCAGTTCTTATGAAGACAACTGTGTAGTTTAAATTGAACATTTTAAAGGAAGAATCCCAATAATTGTGGTTGTAATTTATGAAGTTTGGACAAAACCAGGTTTCCCCTCCTTGGCTGTGTGCCTCCCTGGGTTTGCGTGGAGGGGCTCTGAGACCCCCGCTAGCTGGGAAGCCAATTCGTTTTCTCAGATACAAGTAAATAAGCTGAACACAATTTAATTGTGTCCCATTATCCTGCCTTCCAGACTCCACCCAAACAAAACACACACACACACACACACACACACACACACACACACACACACTGTCTACAAAACCTTTCCCAACTCACACACTGTTTACAAAACCTTCCCCAACTCACCCACTGTCTACAAAACCTTCCCCAACTCACCCACTGTCTACAAAACCTTCCCCAACTCACCCACTGTCTACAAAACCTTCCCCAACTCACCCACTGTCTACAAAGCCTGTCCTTCTTAAAAGTCAGACGTAATGAAGATGTCTCCGGGCTGCCAATCTGTTCCTGTCTGCATGGTGCTGTGCTAGTTTAGGCATCCTGGGGAGAATGCAAAATTAGGTTGTAATGATACATAATGTCCATTAGAGGGCGCCATAGGACCGCACAGTGACGCTGATACAGGAAACAAAGTTAACTGATTTCATCCCTGCCTTGTCCTATGTGTGTGTGTGTGTGTGTGTGTGTGTGTGTGTGTGTGTGTGTGTGTGTGTGTGTGTGTGTGTGTGTGTGTGTGTGTGTGTGTGTGTGTGT
>NC_140176.1:38207264-38264546 GCF_963971535.1 Notolepis coatsorum | reverse complement strand
ATCCCTGCCTTGTCATATGTGTGTGTGTGTGTGTGTGTGTGTGTGTGTGTGTGTGTGTGTGTGTGTGTGTGTGTGTGTGTGTGTGTGTGTGTGTGTGTGTGTGTGTGTGTGTGTGTAGTAAATTCCCACAGAACCCTACAATAATCTGAGGTTATTGTAGTACAGTACAAATGAGATTGCTTATCTGGAAGGAGGAGAAAGGGATCATATTGATAGAATTGTTGATCTCTTCATCTGACTTAAAGCAGATGAAGAATTAAACGTGTAGCCAGACAAAACCATGAACTATAGTCCAATTCAACATTTATTTGATCAGAGCCAGAGGCCAAGGTGAATAGGACAAAAGATTATCAGAAAACATTAACAGGGCTGTCTGTGTACAGAAATCACAATCAGGTTTGCATTCTCAAACCTCAATATGTGTGAGGTTTTGCCCGCTGCTCACTACCTTTTCTCTGTCTTCTTTAAGCCTACTGTTAGGAATTCCCTATTCTCTGTCTTCTTTAAGCCTACTGTTAGGAATTCCCTACTCACTCTCTCTAGCCCCCACCCTCTCGTTCCTTACCCTTAGTGGCCACACCTGTTTGATATTCTATTATCTCTCGCACCTGTGGTGGCAGGCTAATTAGTCCCCCTGTGGGCTTTAAATACCAGGGCGCTTCCCCTCGTTTTGGCGTGGGGTCGTGTTGTATACTTGCCGAGTCATTTCTCTAAACATCTAGACTCTTTCGGGAGATCCTCTGTCTGCCTATTCTGTTCCATTCTCCGGCGTCGAGATGTTTGCTCCAGCCTTCGCCAGCTGTCGCCGTTGCCTGTGGGGGAGACTGGTCTGCGCTCCCTGTACTTCCACGGGAGGCACCCCAGCGTTCCACTACAGACCCCCGCGCAGCTGTTCGTCCTGACGCACATCCAGACCAGCGCAGACGCTCTCCAGTCCTCAGCGCGCAACGCGCATCTTCCAAGGACGCTCGAGCTTGGCACGCTCTCCAGACCAGCGCGCAACGCGCATCTTCCAAGGACGCTCGAGCTTGGCACGCTCTCCAGACCAGCGCGCAACGCGCATCTTCCAAGGACGCTCGAGCTTGGCACGCTCTCCAGACCAGCGCGCAACGCGCATCTTCCAAGGACGCTCGAGCTTGGCACGCTCTCCAGACCAGCGCGCAACGCGCATCTTCCAAGGACGCTCGAGCTTGGCACGCTCTCCAGACCAGCGCGCAACGCGCATCTTCCAAGAACCTTCAAGCTTGGCACGCTCCTCCGTACCAGCGCACTGACGCGCATCTTCCAGACCTTCGAGCTTGGCACGCTCCTCCGTACCAGCGCACTGACGCGCATCTTCCAGACCTTCGAGCTTGGCACGCTCCTCCGTACCAGCGCACAGACGCGCATCTTCCAGACCTTCGAGTTTGGCACACTCCTCCTCGCAGACGCACCCCGAGGCGTCTCTCTGTTCCGACGCGCACACCAAGGTGTGGCGCGCACTCTGTTCCTCGGCTCCAACAGCGGCTACCCGGTGGACGATGCCCTCGCCACCGCCACTGTTCCGACGCGCACACCAAGGTGTGGCGCGCACTCTGTTCCTCGGCTCCAACAGCGGCTACCCGGTGGACGATGCCCTCGCCACCGCCACTGTTCCGACGCGCACACCAAGGTGTGGCGCGCACTCTGTTCCTCGGCTCCAACAGCGGCTACCCGGTGGACGATGCCCTCGCCACCGCCACTGTTCCGACGCGCACACCAAGGTGTGGCGCGCACTCTGTTCCTCGGCTCCGACAGCGGCTACCCGGTGGACGACATCCTCGTCACCGCCGCTGTTCCAGCACCCTGTTCCTCGGCTCCGACAGCGGCTACCCGGTGGACGACATCCTCGTCACCGCCGCTGTTCCAGCACTCTGTTCCTCGGCTCGGACAGCCAGCCACCCGGTGGCGATGCCCTCGCCCCGTTGCTGTCCCTGTACCTTTACGCATACGCTGGGTGAGTTTTGATTGTGATGTCACTCACTCAGCGTAGTGCCCTTGCCCCCGTTCCCGTTGCTGTCCCTGTACCTTTACGCATACGCTGGGTGAGTTTTGATTGTGATGTCACTCACTCAGCGTAGTGCCCTTGCCCCCGTTCCCGTTGCTGTCCCTGTACCTTTACGCATACGCTGGGTGAGTTTTGATTGTGATGTCACTCACTCAGCGTAGTGCCCTTGCCCCCGTTCCCGCTGCTGTTCCTGTACCTTTACGCATACGCCTGGGTGGGTTTTGATTGTGATGTCACTCTCCCAGCGTATTGCCTCTGTTAGTTAGTTTGGACATTTCATCTCCCAGCGTATTGCCTCTGTTAGTTAGTTTGGACATTTCATCTCCCAGCGTTATGCCTCTGTTTTTGGTTCTCACTTAGAATAGTATTTTTGGACTTTACATCTCCCCCTGTGTGTTTGTCACACGAAGATATTATTACTTTGTTCACTTTGTTATTTGGACTGTTCTGCACCTGCTCTGTTTTTTCCCTTTTGTGCATTAACTATCTCCTCTGTCCTGCAGAGCGGCCCAGATGATTTCCACCAGTCCTCCCAGTTCCTCCCTGTTTCCCAGCCCGCCTCCGCGGGCCTCAGTCCCCTCTGTTCTCTAGTTCTCCCCTTTCTAGTTCCACCTAGTTCCTGGTCCCAAGTTCTCCCCTTCTAGTTCCACCTAGTTCCTTGTCCCTAGTTCCCCTAGTCCCCGTTTCTCCTGTTCCCTAGCTCTCCTAGTCCCTAGTCCTCTCTCCCTAGTTCTCCTTGCCCCTGGTTTACCTAGTCTCTAGTTCCCTTAACCTTCCCTTAGGCGTTCCCTTACTTTCCCTTTGTGTTCCCTTTTCCTGCCCGCCTCTTAAAGGCACCTTTCCTTCCCCTCATATTATATTCCTGTATTTGTGATTCTCCCTTAAAGGGACAGTGCCCTTTTCCCTGTATTTCCCTGTTGTTCAATAAATATCTGTTTCTTGGCAAACCATCATACCTGTCTTGTGTTGTGCGATTGGGGTCGGTTACAAACCATAACAGTACGACCCCACCAAGTCTACGACCCCAGCCAGCACAGACTGTGTATGTTGAGTTTGCCTTTTTTTTTCTTGTCCCCTCTAGCTCCCCTGTTTAGCCCAGTTTAGCTTCCCTGTTTAGCTTGTTAGTCTCCCCGGTTAGCTCCCCTGTTTGCTTCCCGTTTTGCCCTGTTGACCCCCCTGTAGCTAGCCATGCCCTGGCGGCTAACCCAGTCCCTCAGCAGAGCCCCTGTCTGCTAGTCTTGCCCCGGCTGCTAGCACAGCCTCTATGTTTATGCAGCCCTTGCTGCTGGCATGGGCCCTGTAGCTAGCCATGCCCTGGCAGCTAACCCAGTTTCCCTCTGCATGGCCCCGGTCTGCTAGCTTGGCCCCGGCTGTTAGCACAGCCTCTATGTTAATGCAGCCTTGCAGCTGGCATAGGCCCTGTAGCTAGCCAGGCCCAAGCAGCTAACCCGGTCCCTCTGCATGGCCTCCACTTTTTTGTGTAGTTTCTCCCACTGCTAGGACTGCCCTTCAGCTAGCAAGGTCAGTATTCCCACAGCTAGGACTGTCCTTCCAGCTAGCTTGTTCTCTCATGCTGGTCCAGCCCTGTCTGCCAGCCTAGCTCCGGCAGCTAGCGCAGCCTCTATGTAGATGTAGCAGTACAGCTAGCATAGGCCCTGTAGCTATCAGTGCCCTGGCAGCTACCCTTTCCCTCTGCTAGCCTAGCTCGGCAGCTAGCGCAGCCTCTATGTTGATGTAGCAGTACAGCTAGCATAGGCCCTGTAGCTATCAGTGCCCTGGCAGCTACCCTTTCCCTCTGCTAGCCTGGCTCCGGCAGCTTGCGCAGCCTCTATGTTGATGTAGCAGTACAGCTAGCATAGGCCCTGTAGCTATCAGTGCCCTGGCAGCAACCTTCCCTCTGCTAGCCCTTTCCCGGTGCTACCATGGTTACCCCTTTGCTACCCTGCTTGCCCCTCAGTTCCTCTAGACCAGTTCTCTAGACCCAGTTCCTCTAGACCAGTTTCTCTAGACCAGTTCTCTAAACCAGTTCTCTAAACCAGTTCTCTAGACCAGTTCTCTAGACCAGTTCTCTAGACCAGTTCCTCTAGACTAGTTCTCTAGACCCAGTTCCTCTAGACCAGTTCCCCCAGTTACCCCTCGGCGACCCTGTTTTTTTTGCTAGCCCCACTCTTGTGGTGGCTTCCCCTGCTGGCTTGGCCAGTACCTCTTGTTTTGCCCCCTGCCACCCTGTCTGTATTTGTTTTGGGTCGCCGGGTGGCTCCCGTTGGAGGGGGGGATACTGTGAGGTTTTGCCCGCTGCTCACTACCTTTTCTCTGTCTTCTTTAAGCCTACTGTTAGGAATTCCCTATTCTCTGTCTTCTTTAAGCCTACTGTTAGGAATTCCCTACTCACTCTCTCTAGCCCCCACCCTCTCGTTCCTTACCCTTAGTGGCCACACCTGTTTGATATTCTATTATCTCTCGCACCTGTGGTGGCAGGCTAATTAGTCCCCCTGTGGGCTTTAAATACCAGGGCGCTTCCCCTCGTTTTGGCGTGGGGTCGTGTTGTATACTTGCCGAGTCATTTCTCTAAACATCTAGACTCTTTCGGGAGATCCTCTGTCTGCCTATTCTGTTCCATTCTCCGGCGTCGAGATGTTTGCTCCAGCCTTCGCCAGCTGTCGCCGTTGCCTGTGGGGGAGACTGGTCTGCGCTCCCTGTACTTCCACGGGAGGCACCCCAGCGTTCCACTACAGACCCCCGCGCAGCTGTTCGTCCTGACGCACATCCAGACCAGCGCAGACGCTCTCCAGTCCTCAGCGCGCAACGCGCATCTTCCAAGGACGCTCGAGCTTGGCACGCTCTCCAGACCAGCGCGCAACGCGCATCTTCCAAGGACGCTCGAGCTTGGCACGCTCTCCAGACCAGCGCGCAACGCGCATCTTCCAAGGACGCTCGAGCTTGGCACGCTCTCCAGACCAGCGCGCAACGCGCATCTTCCAAGGACGCTCGAGCTTGGCACGCTCTCCAGACCAGCGCGCAACGCGCATCTTCCAAGGACGCTCGAGCTTGGCACGCTCTCCAGACCAGCGCGCAACGCGCATCTTCCAAGAACCTTCGAGCTTGGCACGCTCCTCCGTACCAGCGCACTGACGCGCATCTTCCAGACCTTCGAGCTTGGCACGCTCCTCCGTACCAGCGCACTGACGCGCATCTTCCAGACCTTCGAGCTTGGCACGCTCCTCCGTACCAGCGCACAGACGCGCATCTTCCAGACCTTCGAGTTTGGCACACTCCTCCTCGCAGACGCACCCCGAGGCGTCTCTCTGTTCCGACGCGCACACCAAGGTGTGGCGCGCACTCTGTTCCTCGGCTCCAACAGCGGCTACCCGGTGGACGATGCCCTCGCCACCGCCACTGTTCCGACGCGCACACCAAGGTGTGGCGCGCACTCTGTTCCTCGGCTCCAACAGCGGCTACCCGGTGGACGATGCCCTCGCCACCGCCACTGTTCCGACGCGCACACCAAGGTGTGGCGCGCACTCTGTTCCTCGGCTCCAACAGCGGCTACCCGGTGGACGATGCCCTCGCCACCGCCACTGTTCCGACGCGCACACCAAGGTGTGGCGCGCACTCTGTTCCTCGGCTCCGACAGCGGCTACCCGGTGGACGACATCCTCGTCACCGCCGCTGTTCCAGCACCCTGTTCCTCGGCTCCGACAGCGGCTACCCGATGGACGACATCCTCGTCACCGCCGCTGTTCCAGCACTCTGTTCCTCGGCTCGGACAGCCAGCCACCCGGTGGCGATGCCCTCGCCCCGTTGCTGTCCCTGTACCTTTACGCATACGCTGGGTGAGTTTTGATTGTGATGTCACTCACTCAGCGTAGTGCCCTTGCCCCCGTTCCCGTTGCTGTCCCTGTACCTTTACGCATACGCTGGGTGAGTTTTGATTGTGATGTCACTCACTCAGCGTAGTGCCCTTGCCCCCGTTCCCGTTGCTGTCCCTGTACCTTTACGCATACGCTGGGTGAGTTTTGATTGTGATGTCACTCACTCAGCGTAGTGCCCTTGCCCCCGTTCCCGCTGCTGTTCCTGTACCTTTACGCATACGCCTGGGTGGGTTTTGATTGTGATGTCACTCTCCCAGCGTATTGCCTTTGTTAGTTAGTTTGGACATTTCATCTTCCAGCGTATTGCCTCTGTTAGTTAGTTTGGACATTTCATCTCCCAGCGTTATGCCTCTGTTTTTGGTTCTCACTTAGAATAGTATTTTTGGACTTTACATCTCCCCCTGTGTGTTTGTCACACGAAGATATTATTACTTTGTTCACTTTGTTATTTGGACTGTTCTGCACCTGCTCTGTTTTTTCCCTTTTGTGCATTAACTATCTCCTCTGTCCTGCAGAGCGGCCCAGATGATTTCCACCAGTCCTCCCAGTTCCTCCCTGTTTCCCAGCCCGCCTCCGCGGGCCTCAGTCCCCTCTGTTCTCTAGTTCTCCCCTTTCTAGTTCCACCTAGTTCCTGGTCCCAAGTTCTCCCCTTCTAGTTCCACCTAGTTCCTTGTCCCTAGTTCCCCTAGTCCCCGTTTCTCCTGTTCCCTAGCTCTCCTAGTCCCTAGTCCTCTCTCCCTAGTTCTCCTTGCCCCTGGTTTACCTAGTCTCTAGTTCCCTTAACCTTCCCTTAGGCGTTCCCTTACTTTCCCTTTGTGTTCCCTTTTCCTGCCCGCCTCTTAAAGGCACCTTTCCTTCCCCTCATATTATATTCCTGTATTTGTGATTCTCCCTTAAAGGGACAGTGCCCTTTTCCCTGTATTTCCCTGTTGTTCAATAAATATCTGTTTCTTGGCAAACCATCATACCTGTCTTGTGTTGTGCGATTGGGGTCGGTTACAAACCATAACAATATGTACATAAACAGTCACTTGGTAACATAATTTGAACATACATTGACCATACTGCACACATTATACATGAGTAAATCTGGTTTCAGATATTAAGGATTACACTAAACTTAAACAACAAATGGTGTTTCCCATGTATTTACTCACATAAAATGCAAACAGCACAGCATCAGTCAGTCTCTCGGTGGTGGAGCGGTGGAGCCACAGACCCCTGGGGTTGGTTTGGTCTGGGGCTCCAGAACTACCATTTTGTGTCCTCTTATATACTATAATTTCTAGCCAATAATAGAATACAGTTGGTCCGTGGGCGATCTCCTGTGGGGGCTGGCAGCCCCCACCTCTTTGATCTCCTGTGTGTTCCTGTTGGGTCTTGTCTCACGGGTGGGGGCTGGCATGATGTCATCTGGTGGGGTGGTGTGAATACTCTTTGACCCTTTGGGCCATATTACCATACAGTACTAATCTGGTCACAGTAGGTGTGACCTTTGTCTGTTCAACTGTCCCTGCGTCTCGTTCCTCATTTAGCCCTGCAGCCACTTCTGCTAAACAGTATACAAGGCATAATGTTATGGTTTCCTAATTATTCACACCTATTAATTATTAAATTCAACGTCAATATTACCACATTTCCCCATTTTGACGATTCTTATCGTCACATATGATATATTGACATGATTTTCTATACATACTAACCATACATTTAAATAATAAAATTCATTTTTTCCAAAATTAAAATTAATTTTTTCAAATTTTCTCCATTTTTTCTTTTTCCATTTTTCTTTGGTACATATCATCAATTAGCTTTTGCTCCTCATGGCTCCTAGCCAGAGGCCTACTTTTTAAACAACAACTTTTGAGCTTGTTGAACACAATAAAACAGTTTAGTCTAATCATTATACCTTTAAATAAAACACAATTTTTAAAAAACCCATTTTTCTTAAGTTACAGCACTTTTGATTCTCCATTCCTTCATAAGATCTGAGGAAGACACAGAAATTACTATTCATTTTTACATACATTTTGCTTTTTTCTCTTGTTAATTCCTTTTCCAAGACAGCACAATCACATCTGCATAATCAACTCAGTTGGTCTTCTCACCTCTCCCCCCTTTATGAACATACCATGGACATAACACCTACCACCTCGGCGCACAGTCGGGCAGGGAAGGCGGAGCATCACACACCTAATATTCCACCTATGTGAATGTGTTTAGTACTCCTGCGTTGTGTCATAATCTATACCAGTTGTTACCGTTCAGTCACCTCCCGTTCAACATACCAATCAATCACGCTTTCCCACAGAGGCCCTTGCTCAACTCCTTGCACAGTCTCTGACCGTTTTCGCCCCCCTCCACCCCATGCTGGCCACTGTTTGTAGGCCTGCGACCTCGTCATATTTTGACCCATGACTGTATTTCCTTGGATCTACAGACGACTCTGTCAGCCTGGCGGTTTGTCCCAAACCTCTGGCCGCTGTTCTCGGGGCTATTTTGAAGGAGGGGCCAGCGTCCACAAGCGACCTCTCTTCACAATCCAACAATCTCCCACAGGAAATGACTGAACGGGTTCACACCATTGTGTCATAATCTAATGAAATGTATTCCTACACATCTTCCATGATCCCTCTACCTGTGACGGTCCGTCCTCCCCCCTCGACTGAAACTGCGAGGGAACAAAACACAAAACAAATTTTCTTTACATAATATGTCAAATATTCTCAAGAGAAGCCAAATGTTAATCATTATGCAAACGTGATACTTAGCTCTTGCCGACACTCTGTTGACGTTTCGACGCCACTTCCTCCAGCCTCCAGCTTTCTCCACTCACTCAGACCATGACAGATGAGAATATAAGAAACAAAAGGCAAATAATCAAAAAAACATTCCAACAGACCTCACATGTAGACCACCTCAATGGTTATTTAAAAAGAAAAGAAAAGAAACCTAAAACCCTACATCTAAACCTCATCACACCTGTCATTGTGATCTTGACACCTTTCAAGCCAGCACAGTCACCCTCTACAGGCTCCATTCACACCCATTCAGGCCACACAATCATAGATTAAAAATAGAAAAGAAATCTAAAAATCTAAATTCAATACCTCATCCATACAAAACATTCAAAAGAAATCAAATCAAATGAAAGTAATAAAAATAAACTCCTTCAGTAAAACAAATGATATGAAACAAATGATAAGCGACAATAATTCCCAGGTCTATTTGTGGTATAACCCAAGTGGCTTGATATCCTTCTTATCCTGATAGACAAGATAACAGCCTTACTACTCATTAACGTCATTATTGTCTTATTTTACTTAGATATGACTTATACTAAAAGTGGTCTGCTGGCTCACCCAGCTGACATCTGATCCCGACACAAGATCTAACATCCTGTCTATTGTTAGGCCTTACTAGATAACAGAATCGGTTTACGACGTCATCAACAGCCTAAATTATTCACTGAAATCAAAAGGACATAGACCAAAACAGATTACACATATCATAAACAAATACTTTTAAACTCTCTCTCATACACTCGTTAATCAACCACAGACAGACAAACAATGTTAGTTTGTTTCTCCCTTTCCTGCTCTTAACTTTTCTGCTCTCAACCTTTCTGCTTCTAACCTCAGGCTACTACAGCCTATCCTCACATCTGCTCCTCTTCTCTCACTTCCAAGACGGACTGGAGTCCATCTTTAATTCAGACCTATCCATGCCCTCCAGTGCACAGACAGACCCAAATATTCCCTTATCAAAACAGTTAACATTCATAAGTCATAACCCCAAATGAATGCCTACTTTCCTGATTGTCTCACTCACTCACCCAGCTGTTCCCTGACAAACCTTCCCCTGTCTCACCTTCCTGTCACTTCCTGGCCCCCTGGCCCATTACCCCCTCTGTTATCTCACTTCTCCAACTGTTCTCGCCTATCTTCACCTCTGACCTCTCTCCTGTTGCATCTAATCTTACGCCATCCTGTCATAAAAAGAACAGCCATTGTAACAGATGTACATCTCGACCCCCCTTGGGCATACAACGTAATCCCCTTCCTGCTGTAAAGATCTATTCGAGGTCCCTCTCATGAGCTGTAACAGCGATCATAAATAACAGGCGCTACCACCATATGCAGGCCCCCTGCAACTTCATCAAAAGGTTAATCATTTCATACACCTCACCCTGGGGGCAAGCCGCCCCCCCAGGTTTGAATAAAACACACATTCCTACTGCCACCAGGGGAGGCTAAATCCCTTCCCCCCAGAGGTTAAGTAGCACATATTTGCAATTTCACCTAGTCACAGACAGTGTCCTAAGTACAGATAACCACGGAATAAAAACAATCATTTCAATCACTGTAAACACAATCATATCAAAATTTGTCATTGCAGCAATAAAAGTGTATTCCAACACAGCAAGCCTCCATCAATAAATTATAATTCCCTATGATTCAGAGGCTTGTATCAAGCATTAAATGTCCTAACCATATTAACAGTGTATTAAAGATTTAACAATCTAAAACAAGCATAAAACACAACCTCATTTATCTCAGAACAATTGCACTCTAAACAAATTTAAAAATCACATCTTTACAAAACAATATTCATGCATATTATAAATATAAGCATTTTTATCAAAAGCCACCCTCTAGCAATAAAACATCATTAGTGGTTAGTTCCAACATGCTAAGACTAAAAAATTGTATACAGGATTTTCTGGGAACGTTAACTCCGTACATATGTGACATATGATTCTAATGTAGATGTATTAATTAAATATAATGCAAGCAATATGTCTTTTTCAGTGTAGAGCGCTTTCCCAACTCAGCCTGTAGCTTCTCTCAAACCCCACTATGTCAAGACTATACACTTGTGTAACATAATATTGCCTAGTTTACAAGTCCAATGTGTATCTGGTTTATGAATCCCAGTGTAAGTTAAGGGGCATGTATTTTAAATCCATCTAATCCTATTTTAACCGCCTGTCCCTATCACATGTTACCCCCACACAATTTGCAGTAATACCCACTCCCAGAACATTGTCTACAATTACACAGAATGCACAATACACAACATACAAGCACAACCACCTACAAAATGCAGAATGTCCACTAGAATGCACAATATACAAACACAACCATTTTACAAAATGCAGAATATACCCTTACCCGTTATCCCTGGCCCCTGAGTGAACTACCATGAATGAATTAGACCCAATCCACGTTGTACCGCGCATGCGCAGTGGCCAACGTTGCTCCCCGGACGATGTATTACGGCAAAGCATAACTAATATCATAAACGCCTTGTTCCGACATAACACACCACCACGACATCCGCCACGTTCTCTAACCCTTCCCAAACATCATTCTCAAAACTCGAAACGTAACATATGTCGCTCGCAAACGCCACAAAACAACGGCACGCAAGCTAACTAGCTTAGCCAGCTCTAATGCGACGTTCAAGGCCCTCACGGGAGCCGTGCCTTTCAAGATCCGTTCATCCACGCAATCCGCTCAGTACCAATCCAAGCATAAACAATTCACACAAGCTTAAAATAACCAACCACTTTAATAGAAAATAATTTTTAAAACATTCACACCAACCAACGCCGCACACATAGTCCAACACGAATCCTCTCTCCTACCCTTCTCTCCGCCTCACTCCATAGTACCGCGAACGTCACACACTCTCTTCAACACCATGACGTCATCAAGCAGCGACTTCTTAATATCATACACAATCGCTACCGCATCCATAATAACCCTCAAAACGGCCACAATCTCTCCACCCTACGCCTCGATTCGCTTCTTACCTGCAATCGCCGCCACAGTGTTTAATCAATTCTCTCATAACACCATCGTAACGTCCCCAGTTTCACCGCGGACTTTTCCACAGAGCTAAGCTAGCTAGCCCCCATCACCAGTATGACTCGCCCCAGACCTATGTTCGTTGGTCATTAAAATATCCTAACCATACAACAATAAGCTCCTACGTTTCGCCAATCATTCCTAACCATAGCCATAGTCCCCCATACAATCATTACTGAATGTTTAAGCTTACCATAGCTCCGTTGAATTCCCACTAAGTACTTATCAGTCATCTCGACCGAATTGTTTTATTAAGTACCTATTTATTGTTACAGCGTAACGTAGTTAACTAACACGCCTGTTCTGCTTGAAGTCAAACAAGACCCTCGGTCTGCTCGGCACGGCCCTAACCACGAACACGCACCTTCGTTTAATTCGGCCGAATGGTTCCTGCAGGACACGTCCAGACTATCACGCGAATAGACAGTAAACCATCCCTATTGGGCCCCTCAAGCACGAACACGAATAAATGCCTAACCATAGCTGCAATAACATTCACAACCAACTTATTCTAGACCCCGCTTATATAAAAAAACCACGTATTCCCCTGTAACTTCACACGCCATTTCCCCGAGTCACGAAGGTTCCCACTCATGCTTACCACACCTGATTTGCATGTTCTCAATAGCAACAGAGCTCACTCTACACACAGCTCTCCTTCCATTCAGAACACCCAAATTATCATTCATTACCGCGCTCCATTTCCCGAGAATACCTTCTAGGGTTCTAGTATTTACTCAGGAAGCGCCACCCTATCGTACGCCAAAAACCACCGTGGTTCCCTGGCCAGGAAAACCTGTAGTCAGTCGCCATACGACGCTTATAACCTGTCCCGCAAACAGATAGGCTGTGAATCTCCAATGTCTCTTCATGTTTCCATGAGGCTTCTTGGTGCAACCCCCCTCGTATAGTTCATAAAGTATATTCCATACGAGGCTCAACCCCCGTGGCCCGCATAGGCCGCAACCGGCCTCCTGTGTCTGAACAAACACACAAACATAAAAAGCCCACGTTTGCATGTTCACTGCACAACAAACGCGATCCTCATACCTCCGGACATCCTAACCTAAATCACCGCTCCCCCATCCCTGCATGCAAAAGCCATATTCACCGTGGGTCCCAACAAGTGGCGTACACAACCAACCTTCATCCTGTCCCTCTCTCCTCCATTTCAGACAACAAGCCCCTCGTCTATAACTTCAAACGCAGCAACCCCCAGCTCTTTTCCCCGTATGTCCCCAACACACAGCAAGGTCCAGAGACCTCACCGCACCTCTTCAGGGGGAGACACAACAGGGTGGGAAGAACGGCACCATTTCTGTAGTAAATTCCCACAGAACCCTACAATAATCTGAGGTTATTGTAGTACAGTACAAATGAGATTGCTTATCTGGAAGGAGGAGAAAGGGATCATATTGATAGAATTGTTGATCTCTTCATCTGACTTAAAGCAGATGAAGAATTAAACGTGTAGCCAGACAAAACCATGAACTATAGTCCAATTCAACATTTATTTGATCAGAGCCAGAGGCCAAGGTGAATAGGACAAAAGATTATCAGAAAACATTAACAGGGCTGTCTGTGTACAGAAATCACAATCAGGTTTGCATTCTCAAACCTCAATATGTACATAAACAGTCACTTGGTAACATAATTTGAACATACATTGACCATACTGCACACATTATACATGAGTAAATCTGGTTTCAGATATTAAGGATTACACTAAACTTAAACAACAAATGGTGTTTCCCATGTATTTACTCACATAAAATGCAAACAGCACAGCATCAGTCAGTCTCTCGGTGGTGGAGCGGTGGAGCCACAGACCCCTGGGGTTGGTTTGGTCTGGGGCTCCAGAACTACCATTTTGTGTCCTCTTATATACTATAATTTCTAGCCAATAATAGAATACAGTTGGTCCGTGGGCGATCTCCTGTGGGGGCTGGCAGCCCCCACCTCTTTGATCTCCTGTGTGTTCCTGTTGGGTCTTGTCTCACGGGTGGGGGCTGGCATGATGTCATCTGGTGGGGTGGTGTGAATACTCTTTGACCCTTTGGGCCATATTACCATACAGTACTAATCTGGTCACAGTAGGTGTGACCTTTGTCTGTTCAACTGTCCCTGCGTCTCGTTCCTCATTTAGCCCTGCAGCCACTTCTGCTAAACAGTATACAAGGCATAATGTTATGGTTTCCTAATTATTCACACCTATTAATTATGAAATTCAACGTCATTATTACCACGTGTGTGTGTGTGTGTGTGTGTGTGTGTGTGTGTGTGTGTGTGTGTGTGTGTGTGTGTGTGTGTGTGTGTGTGTGTGTGTGTGTGTGTGTGTGTGTGTGTGTGTGTGTGTGTGTGTGTGTGTGTGAAATGGATAGAGAGAGACAGAGTAAGAGAGAGAAAGAGAGATAGGGAGACAGAAAGAGAGCGAGAGAGAGAGAGGGAGAGAGAGAGGGAGAGAGATAGGGAGACAGAGTGTGAGAGAGAGAGAGAGAGAGAGAGAGAGAGAGAGAGAGAGAGAGAGAGAGAGAGAGAGAGAGAGAGAGAGAGAGACATTTCTGGACTGAATCGTGATGATTCAAACCTGTAGTCTCCCTCTCCTCCTCCTCCTCCTCCTCTTCATCCTCTTCCTCCCCCTCCACCCCCTCCTCCTCTACTCCCCTGCTACCTGAGGCTCTGCTCTCAGTGAAACAGTCCACAACAGCAATTCAACACGTCGGCGGAACAAATTACTGCTAGAAAACACACAGAAACAAAAGTACTCGCTTTCAATCACCGCCGGACCCCCCCCCCCTCTCTCTCTCTCTCTCTCTCTCGGGATATTGGTATGCATTCCACACACTGTCACACGCTGAGACACAGCACTCCCGTGGACAGAGAGAGAGAGAGAGAGAGAGAGAGAGAGAGAGAGAGAGAGAGAGAGAGAGAGAGAGAGAGAGAGAGAGAGAGAGAGAGAGAGAGAGAGAGAGAGAGAGAAAGAGAGAGTGGGGCGGGCGAGGGAGGGAGTGCTTCTCATATTTAATGTAGGAACACACGGAAAGCAATTTGCTGGGTTGAAATGATTCTCTTTAATAGTGTGGGCCGCAGCCTTCAAGCTAATTAGGATTTTCAGTGAAACAGCAATAACAAGTCAATTATGTTGCACGGATATTAAAGTTGTGCTCCTCTCTCTCTCTCTCTCTCTCTCTCTCTCTCTCTCTCTCTCTCTCTCTCTCTCTCTACCTCATTCCTTCTCTCATTCCTTCTCTCATTCCCTCTCTCATCCCCTCCAAGGTTCTCCGCGGTAAATATGCTGTTATCCCACCCCCCCCTCACCATCTCCACCCCTTCTCCATCAATGTTCCAAGGGACAGCTTTGAACTCACAACAGTCTTTTGGAAATTGTGTCTTGTTGATTACGTTTGAGTGTTTATCCAGCCGCTAACAAAGAGTGAGAGATTGTTGTTTGTTTTGCAAGCTCATTATCAAGAGATAAAAAGATTTATACGAAATTGCATTCGTCTGTAGCTGATTGGACGAATGCCTTCTGAAATGAGAGGCTGTGGAACAAAAGACAACATGAATAGAGAGAGACGTTTATTTATTCTATTATATCAAGGTGACATGACCATGTAAGACCTATGGTTCTGTAGCCCAGAGTGCATTTATAATAGACCAGCTCCATATTATCATAAACCAGAAGTCATGATGTGTCTAAACCACAAGGGGGAGACATACACCTTTTTTCATCCTTTGACGGAGCTGCTTTTCCTTTCAGAGCTGCATTTTGAAAGTCCAGTGGCCTAGATTGATTTTGTATGTTGATTCATGAATGAATGAGAAATGAATTACCGTTGTCCTGTGTGTTTTTCTAAAATGATGATGAGTTCTCTCCTTCTGTTTCTCTGCCTCCCCTTCTGTCTCTCTATCTCTCTATTTCTCTCTCTCTCTATTTCTCTTGTTCTCTCTCTCCCTCTCTTTCTCTGCCTTCCTTTCTGTCTGTCTCTTTCTCTTTCTCTGCCTCCCCTACTGTTTCTCTCTCTCTCTCTCTCTCATTATCTCTCTCGCTCTCTTTATCTGCCTCCCCTCCTGTCTCTCTCTCTCTCCCCCCCTCTGTATCCCACCTCTCTCTCTCTCTCGATCTCTTTCTCCCCTACTGTTTTTCTCTCTCTCCCCTCTCACTCTCTCTCTGGTTCTCTTTCTCTGTCTCCCCTACTGTTCCCCCCTCTCCCCCCCCTCTCTCTCTCTCTCTCTCGTTCTCTTTCTCTGTCTCCCCTACGGTTATTCTTTCCCCCCCCATCTCTCTCTCCCTCCCCTATCTCTCTCGTTCTCCCCTACTATTTTTCTCTTCCCGCCCCCCCCCCCCCCTCTCTCTCTCTCTCTCTCTATCTCTCTCTCTCTCCCTCTCTCTCTCTCTCTCTCTCTCTCTCTCTCTCTCTCAGTTGGACCACTACCCCCCGGTCAGCTACTCTCTCCCAGACTCCTCAGACACACAGTTCAGCCTGGTCAAGACTCTCTTCCTGGGCAAAGTGTTTGGTGAGTTGGACCTGTGGTTTCCTGTGGTTCTGGTCCGGCTGCTTCCCCCCCCCGCATGGGGTTAGACTTCTGAGAGCTGATCAATAGTCATTGAAAGCTGTACGCTGGTAGAATTCTACCATAGGATTCTGGTGAATTCCATTACCGTTACCCTCCTTGTGTTTTGCACCACTACCGTCAGCACCGCACCGGTAACCAGCTAACGCCAGCGCAGCTAGCTAACATCTCGGCGATGAGGCAACCCTTACATCAGCACTTTCTTCATTAGCAGCTTTTATCCTCTCTCGAAATGCTTGAATATGTGTGGCGCTCAAACTATTGAGACACTAGGTGTTTACCAAGACCAGAGGCTGATGGCTAAGGCATCCACATTACAGCCGGCTGCGTTGCTTTGTGGGCTCACCCGATGTCACGGCAGCTTAATGGGACTCTGCCGTTAAACGGTGAAGAAGTGCGTTGTTTAGTGGTGGAGTTTACCCAGTCCTCACTCTGTCTGGGCTGACGGCGATGACCAGGTAAGACCGTTACATTCCCTGCTTTTTCTATGCAACTGTGCAGTTGAGTCTACATGGTCCTCGTTCAAATCAATGGGAAATCTTACGGAGTAAGACAATGTGTAGAAGCACTATTTTATATCCTCGCCTTTCTGCCTTCCCCAACTCACACACTGTCTACAAAACCTTCCCCAACTCACCCACTGTCTACAAAACCTTCCCCAACTCACCCACTGTCTACAAAACCTTCCCCAACTCACCCACTGTCTACAAAACCTTCCCCAACTCACCCACTGTCTACAAAACCTTCCCCAACTCACCCACTGTCTACAAAGCCTGTCCTTCTTAAAAGTCAGACGTAATGAAGATGTCTCCGGGCTGCCAATCTGTTCCTGTCTGCATGGTGCTGTGCTAGTTTAGGCATCCTGGGGAGAATGCAAAATTAGGTTGTAATGATACATAATGTCCATTAGAGGGCGCCATAGGACCGCACAGTGACGCTGATACAGGAAACAAAGCTAACTGATTTCATCCCTGCCTTGTCCTATGTGTGTGTGTGTGTGTGTGTGTGTGTGTGTGTGTGTGTGTGTGTGTGTGTGTGTGTGTGTGTGTGTGTGTGTGTGTGTGTGTGTGTGTGTGTGTATGTGTGTATGTGTGTATGTGTGTGTGTGTGCGTGTGTGCGTGCGTGCGTGCGCGCGTGCGAGCGTGCGTGCGTGTGTGCGTGCGTGTGTGTGTGTGTATGAGCCTGCACCGAAGGTGTCTAGGTGAAAACGATGATGAGACTCATTAATCACAATCTTTCTCTTTCTCTCTCTCTCTCTCTCTCTCTCTCTCTCTCTCTCTCTCTCTCTCTCTCTCACACACACAGGGTGAATATTAATTCCATCTCCGTGTTCCTGACACTTTTAATATAATACCAGAAGTCATCATTATGACAGATAGACTTTTACCTATTGAGACTCTCCTTGGTAACGGAACAGAGCGTGCAGCTGATGAATGGAGAGTGAGCGGAAATGTGAGCCGAGGATTACCATATTTTTATTAACCGTAATTAAAAAATTTTAAGGTATTGCTCGTAAATACGCTTTACTACCCTCAGAGTGAGATCCATCATTGATCCATGCAAAGGTATGCATTTTTACTAGACCATCATCCACAATATATTACATATCGTAAAAAGAATAATACAAGCTGTATATTTGTAAGTTAATCAAAGATGTTCCTTGCAGCAGTGTTATATGTCTTTGCTATGTATTTTCTTCCATCCCCCCATTTTAACCATTATGCCAATTCCCCCCTGGTCAGTGGCGGCCGGCCGATTGTGGGCGCTAGAGCGCCGCCCTCCCTGGTTAAAAGAAGAAGGAGAAAGAATTATTTGCGTGAGGAGGAAGTAGCCTATTCATCCCCCAGCCGGCGCCTAGCCCCCTCCACTCCGTTTTCATGGGCGCTCATTTCTGCTCCGCCGTAATTGCGCAACTCACAGGGCAAAATGCAAATACGTATAAATAAATATGTACGTACAACATAGCGCTGTCAAATACGATACCAGAGGGCGCTTGCTCGAGTGCCCGATGTAGTCACTATTGGCTGAGAGTGGCACATGACATCGCGTCCCCAGACTTTGGGCTCTGGGCTCTGCAGATTATGCTATTTGAGGGGCTACTAGGAAATAGTAGTTGTCGGAAATTGATAATAATCACAAGATACTGTACATTCAGACAGTGTTGGATCTAACTAAATAGATTTATATATATGGAAAGTTCAAGCCTGGAGTCTGGACCACAAAGCTTCTCGAAGGGTAGGCTATACTCTGTCTTAGCTGGTTCGACAACAAACAACAACATGCTATAATGGCTAGCTGGATGCAGTCTGGACAGTGGATATATACATCAACAGTCTGGGACAGTGGACATATACACTTTATCAAGCCCTCCTGGACCGCGTTTCAACTAAACAAAGTGAGCTGCGGTCTCTCTCTCTCTCTCTCTCTCTCTCTCTCTCTCTCTCTCTCTCTCTCTCTCTCTCTCTCTCTCTCTCTCTCTCTCTCGCTCTCGCTCTCTCTGTTAGAGCAATGCTGTGTTGTTGTTGTTGTTGTTGTTGTTGAACTAACTAATTAATTTCACCGCGGGTGGGGCATAATCAACCGGACAATGAATGGTAACTTGTTTAAAATGACAAGATATACATATGTGTTTATTATTGGATTGATCAGAGAGAGAGTGGAGTTTCTTTTGGATTTAAAATAAGTGGATTATGGCTTGTTCAATATCTCGCCCAGTCTATGTTTGATTTGATTTGATTTGAAATCTTTATTTCGAACATGCAATGAATACAAACAAACAATAACAAAAAGCTTGAACTATGACCTCTGCCAGTGGTTCTTGGACTTCCTGACGGGCAGACCCCAGGTGGTAAGAGCAGGCAACTGCACCTCCTCATCCATCACGCTCAACATAGGGGCCCCCCAGGGCTGTGTTCTGAGCCCCCTCCTCTACTCCCTGTACACACATGACTGCATGGCACAGCGGAACAACAACACAATCATCAAATTTGCTGATGACACAGTAGTGGTGGGCCTGATCTTTGCCAACGACGAGAGGGCCTACCTGGAAGAGGTAGAGAATCTGTCACAGTGGTGTCAGGAGAACTGCCTCTCCCTGAACGTCAGCAAAACAAAAGAGATGATTGTGGACTTCAGGAGGTCGGGGGTCAAGGACTACAGCCCCCTCAGCATCGACGGGGCACCGGTTGAGAGAGTGAACAGTTTCAAGTACCTCGGAGCCCACATATCCGAGGACTTGACATGGACCACACACATTGACAGTGTTGTGAAGAAGGCACGACAACGCCTCTACTTCCTCAGGCGCCTAAGGAAGTTCCAAGTCAGTCAGAAGATCCTTAGGAACTTCTACTCATGTACAATCGAGAGCATCCTGACTGGCAACATCACCTCCTGGTTTGGGATCAGCACTGCACAAGACCGTAGCAGACTACAAAGAGTGACACGTTCAGCCGAACGCACAATTGGAGGGGGGCTTCCCACCCTCCAGAACATTTACAACAAGCGGTGCAGGGGGAAGGCTAAGAGAATCATCAAGGACTCCACCCAGATAGCAAAAAATCGTTGAATCAACATTGTGTTTTTGTCAGGCTGAAGATTGGAATCAACATTGATATCAGACATAGAAAATGGCATTGAAAGTGCTCGCTATGATCAACATGGAAAGAACATTGGATTTTCAACCAAAATTTTGAAATTTCAATTTGAAAGCCGACAATGAATCAACGTTGATTCAACTATGATATGAGCAACATTGAAATAATGTAGCATTGCATCAACATTGATTCAACTATATATATATATTGCATTATACATTGAAATAATGATATTATTGAATGACCATTTCAGCACTTTTTCAACCTTCCTCTGTATGCTTTTAATATGCCTCATTAATAAAGAAAAATAATCACTTTACATCTAAATTATATTATTAGTTGTAGTTCCACCGGGAGCATGCTAAAAGGTGTCTACTAGTGACATTACTGCCATATGCCTGAATGGCAGTGATGTCACTGATAGACAGGCTTGGAGCAACCCCTGCAGAACTTTAAAACACCAAATAGAGTAAAGTGATTATTTTTGGCTTAAATGAGACATATTAAAAACATACAGAGGAAGGTTGAAACATGCTGAAATGGTCCATATGCTTTACTGCAGTGGTTCTCAACCTTTTTATACAAAGACCTCACAGGAAAAATATTTGGGGACTCCAAACTTGATTATAATTATGCCATTCTAGGTGAATATTCGAAAATATGTTGCAAGCTTGTAGATCGGCTATTTCGAATTTTTTTCTTCTTCAAGAAACCAAGGTTGAGAACAGCTGCTTTACGACATGCTCTATGAACAAAGAAACAGACAATTTATTGCTTTAACCATTTATTAAAGCCAATTAATTCGCACATACATATTCTTTGAAATGCCTCTCTTTCTATTAGACTTCGATGCCAACTATGCACGTGGCTCCAGATCAGCTGACATTCAGCTGACTCTCCCATACAAAAATGACAGAATAATAAGTTATTGAAAATATTCATACAGAACTCTGAACCTTCGCACATACATATTCTCTTTGAAATGCCTGAGTTCAATTTGGATTTAGTATCACCAGGCGTGCATGAGAACAGATAATGAAATCTACTGTAATGTACAGTAGCTTTTTTATTTTATCAGGGTGGCACCATTGAAACTATTTAATGATGCGTGTCCCTTCTCTTTCTATTAGACTTCGATGCCAACTACGCACGTGGCTCCAGATCAGCTGACATTCAGCTGACTCTCCCATACAAAAATGACCGAATAATAACAGTTATTGAAAATATTCATACAGAACTCTGAACCTTCGCACATACATATTCTCTTTGAAATGCCTGAGTTCAATTTGGATTTAGTATCACCAGGCGTGCATGAGAACAGATAATGAAATCTACTGTAATGTACAGTAGCTTTTTTATTTTATCAGGGTGGCACCATTGAAACTATTTAATGATGCGTGTCCCTTCTCTTTCTATTAGACTTCGATGCCAACTACGCACGTGGCTCCAGATCAGCTGACAATCATTCAGCTGACTCTCCCATACAAAAATGACCGAATAATAACAGTTATTGAAAATATTCATACAGAACTCTGAACCTTGAACCCCTATAGAATCTTCCAGGAAGTGTTGTTTTCCAAAATTCCAACGCAGAATCAAATCTAAAAGTTAAATCTATCTAAAAACACTTTTACCTATTGCTAAACTAAGTATAATACTTCAGAGTATTATAGAGACACATTAGAGATGTACATCTATATAATATATTCACATCCACACTATAAATAGCATCCATTAATCCATCATTAATCATCACTCCATTCAGACTACCGACTACTGACAACCTTCTGAACTTGAATAAGCATGCAAAACCAACAATTAGCATTTCAGGTGGCAGACTGCCTCTCCCGGGCGCACGTCAGCCCTGTGCACCCGGGCATCGACTATGCTGCCATGGCTGCTGACCAGCTCACCGACTCAGACCTTAAGGCGCTCAGGACGGCTGTGACAGGACTTCGACTTGAGGATGTGGTGTTTCACGACAGCGGCGCCACGCTCCTCTGTGACGTCTCCACTGGCCAGCCCCGCCCCATGGTTCCAACTGACTGGCGCCGCCGGGTATTTGACACCATTCATGCCCTTTCACACCCTGGGGTTAAGGCGTCGGTCAAGTTGGTAGGGGCCAAGTTCGTCTGGCCGGGCCTTAGGAAGGACGTCAAAGTATGGGCGGCCTCCTGTGTGGCGTGCCAGCGTGCCAAGGTACATCGTCACACTAAGGTCTGGAGGGGGGCTGAGTCTAAACTAGGGGGTGGTCCTGAGGGGGGCTGAGTCTAAACTAGGGGGTGGTCCTGAGGGGGGCTGAGTCTCAACTAGGGGTGGTCTGGAGGGGGGCTGAGTCTAAACTAGGGGGTGGTCCTGAGGGGGGCTGAGTCTAAACTAGGGGGTGGTCCTGAGGGGGGCTGAGTCTCAACTAGGGGTGGTCTGGAGGGGGGCTGAGTCTCAACTAGGGGGTGGTCCTGAGGGGGGCTGAGTCTAAACTAGGGGTGGTCTGGAGGGGGGCTGAGTCTAAACTAGGGGGTGGTCCTGAGGGGGGCTGAGTCTAAACTAGGGGGTGGTCCTGAGGGGGGCTGAGTCTCAACTAGGGGGTGGTCCTGAGGGGGGCTGAGTCTCAACTAGGGGTGGTCTGGAGGGGGGCTGAGTCTAAACTAGGGGGTGGTCCTGAGGGGGGCTGAGTCTAAACTAGGGGGTGGTCCTGAGGGGGGCTGAGTCTAAACTAGGGGGTGGTCCTGAGGGGGGCTGAGTCTAAACTAGGGGGTGGTCCTGAGGGGGGCTGAGTCTCAACTAGGGGGTGGTCCTGGAGGCTAAATTAGGGGGTGGTCCTGGAGGCTAAACTAGGGGCTAAACATATGCACGCACGCATGCACGCGACAGCTGCAACCAGAGATGCTGGAGATAAATGTTGCCCCTGGATCAGCTTCCAATGATCCAACTCCCATGAAACCCACTGTCCTCCAAACCATTTGTCCTTTTAAGTCTTTGTCTTTCTTCGTATCCCGCCATTCCTCTCAGGTGCATAACGCAGCCACTTCTGCAGTGCATCTCTGTATATCAAGTCAGTCAACTTGCGGTCAAATTGACGAGCAGCCGCTGGGAAAAAAGAAAAAAAGAATACTTAAAGATAAACAAGAAAGCTGCAGTGGGCACGTTCCATTCCAAAGTGAACAGTGTCCTTTTTAGTGTACTAGATTTTCAGGTGGCCTTAGGTGCATTTTCAACCCCATAGTCATATAATTGATCCACATTAATGCTCGTAAAAAATCTTATTGTGAGCATTACAGAGGACCACTTATATGACGTTAAGGTTGGAAATGGGTGAGGTGTTTCTTTAAGAGTGGTTGCATGTTCCATCAGGCTCATTCCATGGTGATAAAAATGCATCCATTCGTATTTACTTGAGATAAAAGTGAAAATACTTAATTAAATGAAATATCCATCATCAAAATAGCTAAATCCACTGTAGTAAACCTAGTATTTTGAGGTGCAGATTGACTCACCAAACATGCAGTCCTGCATCAGTGTGTCCTTGAAGGCCCTCTTCGGTCCCTTTCCCGCCCAGTTGAAGATGCATGCTAGACAGTTTGTCATGGTAGCGGATAGCATTCGCCGGATCATATTTTCTGAGTTGGTCCCTCCGATTAATGCCAGGCGGGTTGTCTTAACAGATTGGAGAGGAAAAAAAGTGAGTGTGCTAAAGTGTACATTGTACTATGTCAAATGGACAGAATATGATGTTTTAAGTACACATTTTAAGACTTTTTTTTATTAACTCTAAAGAAAGACCATTACTGTGTCAAAACTCAACAAACAATACCATCAAACAAATTAGCTAAATGAATTGTCAAATATTGACTAAGAAATAAATATCATCCCGCATATCATTGCAAGGCTATTTTCACAATATTTCTATGCCAAGCACACATCCAAGCAAAAAACTAAATAAATGCCTCCACTCCTACAATTCAGACATTATAAACACTTAGATTTCAAACAATAAATTTTTAACAAAATACAAAAATGTTCACCATCTTTCGACGGACTGTTTCGTCCTTCAGTGCAGCTTCAGCCTCATCAAACTGCTCCTCATTGGTGAGTGGCAGCACGATGGGGAAGTTCTCTTCTCTCTGTGATTCAGGTCCAGCTCCGTGATCGTTAAAGGTGGATTTAGCCATTTCAGTCTTCAGAAACTGAACGTCATGTGAAATTTGCTTCACCTCCACGAGTAGCTCTGCAAGCATCCTGGTGTTTTTGTTGGCAGCAAGGTCTTGAAGAAAAACAATTGGTTTTACATTAAATTTCAAGGATAGATTCACCATTTTAATCATTTAGAATGACGCTAAGCAATAAGGGCCTTCAGCACATTCAAATCACGTCTAATTAAAGGGATCATCACATGACAACAACGTTACTATTTACATTTAAATGTGACGCTTAAGTCTTTGCACCCCTAACTTATAGTAACCATTAAGTGCTTAAATATTAAGCCTATAAACACCATGACAAATTACATGAAAAAAAAAAGTGACAAAGACTGTAAAGTCACAAGGGACATATGTTTCTCAATGCATCAGAAAATGATACTTGCCTTGTAACATTTGACTGGGCTCTCCATGGAATCTTCCCCGCGGCGTTTCAGGAGCTGAAGCTGAAGAAATCAACATGGCATCAGCATTGCACATTAGGTAATTGTGTATGGGGGAGGCGGGGGGTAAAGTGGAATATAGGCATCTTTACCCAGGCGATGTGAGTTGAAGTCAGCTGATCTGGAGCCACGGCTATAGTTGGCATTGAAGTCTAATAGAAAGAGAATAAAGGACACACATCATTGTTTACATTGAACACGAATTATGGAATTTTACCCAAAAAAACAACATTTAAGATGAGAAATGCATACCATTCCTTGCTCGCTCTGATGGCACAGTGTGGTAGGGGCTGGAGTTATACATTGGCTTTCCTAGAGAAAGAGCGACAGAATTAACAAAATAAGGTAAGCACCATCAAAGTATCAATGAGCACCATATACAGTAGCAAGCAAAAGACATACCATTCCTTACTTGTCCAGTGTGGTTCCCTCCTGAAATGGATTAAAATAACCGTAATTAGTCACTGTAAAATACAAGTTCTCATATAATATCATGCCAACATTAACAGCTCATTGCAAAATAGTGAGACACTGAATAAGCTACTCATATATGCACTCAACTTTACATTTCCACCCATTTAACTAACATTTCCAGTCAGTAAGGTATCCAGTAAGGCAGGACTAGTAATCCAACCGCCACCTATTGAAACAGACTGGAGACACAAGAGTGGCTGAGAGAATCACATAGCTATATCTAGTTTATTAATCTACTTACCATCATTGCAGTGGTCCATTGACTCCAACTGGGCCAAGAAGCTTCCACCAAAGCCTAAAATGAGAGAACACAACAAAACATGAACAATGAATGCTATCAAAAGCACATTTACAATCTGTCCACCGGCTCCACCCTGACTTAGTAGTGTGAAGTGATTCACTTACCATTATTAGGCTGGTTATTCTCCGAGCAGCTTCCTCCAGAGACCGAGCAGCTTCCTCCAGAGACTAAAAGAAGGGAACACAAGACATGAATAGTGGACACTGTAACTTTTGAACACATAACCTGACTGATATGTTTGGATGTATTGACAGAGGAACTAAATGCTTGTAAAGCTCTCATGCAACTACATTTTGTTCTGCTATGTTAGTAAATAATGACATACCACTGCTTGCATTTGATGTTGGCACCGAGGGGTACTGGCTGGATTCTGGCTGCACTGTATTAATAAATAAATGGAATTATACATGGCAATACTTAAAGTAGGTGTAGCAGTTAGTGTCATAACTGACAAGTGTCACCACTATACCTGGGAAATGAACATCAGGTGGCTTGGCATATCTTCGCGTCACCCTGCTGTCTGGCTCTTCATCTGACTCCACTGCGTGCATATGATTTGTCCTAAAAAAAAAACATTTAACATTCCCAGGCTCCCAGGATAATTCAATTAATTGAGCAATCCTTGAGACACTGTTCAGGAGCCAGCCCATGGCCCATTTCTGTTTAACCAAAAACTATCACGAGGAATTCAACTGTACCTTGCTCTTCTTTTCCGACGTACATCTGCTTCCTCTTCAGATTCCAAATCAGTGGTTAGACATCCAGTAGTCACGTACTTGTCTTCATGTTGCTTGGCCTTTACAAATGAGTCTGTAAAAGAACAAGCAGAAAATACAGCATGACATTAATAAGAAGTATGAGGAACAATTCACATCAGACAATAGCAGTGACTATACTTACCACAAGTAATTAAGAGCCGAATTTTGTCATATGTGGTCCATCCTTCACAGGGCATCATGTTTTCTTTAAGGGCCTTTGAATAATTTGTGTTTTTTGGGGGCCATAATAATGTACCTTCCGTTGGATTGAACCAGCTGGAAAGAACTGTTGCAGTTCCGCCATTTGGAAACAGTACAACGCCCCAGAGCACCACCTCACTTTCCATTCTGTGTACAATAAATTAAATTAGAATATTAATGATAAAAAAATTATAATGACAAAAACATTAATCATAAGATGTCTACTGCAGATGAGCTATTGGAATAGCTATGAGGCTATTTCCCTCTGGATACAGAACACATTTACGTTTAATAAAGCTAATTTTACCAACCCCGATCTCATCACACAACTCTCTAACCTTGTATGTACCTATGAGGGAGGACTCGCAGGGATAAGTGTAATATAATTCTTGGTGTCTGAACTTTCTGTAGATCACATAGACCTCACCTTCTTCCTGGACTATATTCTGCACTACTGCAATTGTATCTCCCACCTGAATACAATTATCCCCCTGCTTTGTAGACAAGGTAAAACGACAACTGGAGACATTTGTGTACTGTAGAGCAACACTGAAATGTTGAGGAAGTGGACCATCAGTATGAATGTGCTTTAAAACTGGTTGATCTGTTGCTAATGGAACCTCAACATGTGGCATTTCTGACAGCCTTTTGACTACCTGTTGTAGAGGTTGGTGTGGCTTGCGTAAAAGATGCTTTATTTGGCCAAGATAATTCTCAAAAGGGAACCCTGAAACATTATCTAAAGGTCCAAATTGTTTGTATTCATCTGCTAAATGTATAAGCTGGTGGACACTGAACACAATCTCACCCGTACCATACAACTGTCCAAAGTGGCCCACAAAGGATATCATTAATTTATGTGCAAATTCAACCATTTGGCCAGAAGTTCCAGGAGACAAAAACAAATACATGGCCACTGAAAACAACATGAAGTTGTCATAAAACTCACTGGGAAGGCAATCCTTCAGAACTACAGGACCCCAGTATAACATGAAGGATCGGAGCTCAGTAGCTTTCCAACGATCAAGCTCATTCAAACCTCTTGGCTTGCGATTGAATTCAACAGGGGTGTGGGAATGTAACACCAGCAGTTTGCTTGATATACTGTTAACTGTTTGTGAAGGAAGCCTAGTGGCTAGATTGCCCTTTAACCACATATGCAACAGTTTTCTCATCAACCCAAGACAACAGAGGTGCATATAATCTATTGGGAATGAAGAAACCATCTTTACTATCCCTGTTAAAGGACTGAGTTTCTGTTTCAAGTGGTGTTCCTCATCAATCATATCACAATAACTCGAATCCGTCCTGAGCCTGACATTTGTTTCTGGATACGTCATTTTGTTCCTCCACACACCCTCTTGGTCACACTTGTCACACCCTGAATAACCATTATGTGACTTAATATTCTTAACGTAGGCCCTAGCAGGAGCATCACACACAAATGAGGAAACCTGTACATTCAATTTCTTACCATTATGAACAATGCCATTAGCCAGCACATTTTTAAGGTCGCTAACAAATTTCTGCAGATACTCAACAACACACTTTGGCTTGCTTAAACCACTAAATATACCGACAATAAATGGGGACTTAGTGTAATCACAATTCAGGATTGCAAGTATAGGCCAGAATTGAAGTCTTGAACTCCTAAAGAGGGGGAGACCATCTATATTGAACTGTAAAGTAAGAGTTGTGAGGTTCACTGGTAAACTTAAACATTTTAATCGTGAAAGTATTCCTCGCACCAATCCAAAATGATAGTACTCGCCACCTTGCATTTGAGTGGTTGCAACATGAGATTGTATTCCAAGCAGAGTCCTTCCATCTTTAGGGAGCTTAGGGTGAAATAGCTTTAAGATGGACAGCAGAGCAGACAAAGCAACAAGACTAATGGAGTAGGATGTTGCCCAATATCTTAGGCTCCTTATAAGCAGATCCTGACTAGGCGGCTGCTCCTCATCGCTCTCATAGTGAGAATCTGATTCATCTTCATCATTGCCAGCTTCATCGTCTATATCATCATTTTCCATTTGCATATGATCAACTTCATTTCGAGCTACTGCACTACCATCAGAATGATCATTTTTCATTTGCACATCGGACTCAACTTCATCATTGCCAGCTACACTGCCATCTATATGACCATTTTCTATGTCTACATGTGAAGCTGGTAGTGCATCTAGTTGGGAAAAGTGTGGGCTTGTGAAGGCAGGTTCCCTATTCACACAGGGGTAAATATTTTCTCTTTGATTATGCAGAGATTCCTCATATTCCTTAAGGATATCTTTCTCTATGCCCCTTACAGTTCGAATGACTCTACGTCTTTTAGCCCAATACGATTCATAAGAAGCCATCTTAACCCATTAACTCCCGGATTGAAAGGTATATAATAACGTATAGGTTACAACATGTCTAAATAGAAAAGAGGTGGTGCTGATTATAATTTTTTTTGTTATTACTTGGCCTTTTTTTTGCAGTGAATCCTCCAGTCCTCTTCTCTTGTAGCACAACCCTGAAAATAGAGGGGAAAAAATTATTAAAATAATATATGCATAAAACAAATATATATATCAGCCAAATTATTAATTTATCAGGTCCTTCCAACATATTTTAAAATATTTAACCTCTTCCACCCGGAGCCTATTTTCTGAAAATCCGCCTAAAATATATACCTAGGTAAATGGAATATTGCTCCACTTCTACAAGGGCCATTTGCATATTCTTGTATAGCGTCATCTATCTATCTAATGTATATTCACAGTGTCAGAAATATTGTGTCTATTACTAGGCTTGCTTAAATTGTGATGAAACAAAGGAGAATATTAATTATGATTTTTCTTTGCATCTTTGACAGTGAATAACACCATGCTAATAATGACCAAACATTAAAAACTGCCACTGATCTTGTTCAATACCTTCTTGAGTGTAAAATAAATAAAGGGAAGATTATTAAACAGAAGGTTCTGTAGATACTGTACTGAATTCTCCCATCCGGACCAATGTAATTTGAAATATTATCATAGAATATACAATAGCAGGCTCATAAATTACCTTATTATAGCCAATTCGCACATTTATATATATACATATATTATCTTTCAAATGCCCAAGTTCAATTTGGATTTAGTATCACCAGCATGCATGAGAACAGATAATGAAATCTACTGTAATGTACAGTAGCTTTTTTATTTGATCAAGGTGGCACCATTTTGAAACTTTTCAAATCTAATTGTTGCTGAATGCTAACAATAGGGAAGATAAACTAACTATGTTTCAATATTTGTCATAAACGTTACCTTTTGTGGTAGAATGATCTCGAATAATAGCAGTTATTGTAATCATTCTCGAAGTCAACTTCCTTTCTGTTTAACTTTCTGTCTAAGTGCATGTCTATGGCTTGGGGGGGAAACATACACTTTAGAATCACCAGAAAGGCTTTCGAAATAGTGAAATGCCATGTTGGCCTCAATATTTTCAAAACAAATTATATGAAAAGGTTATGAAATCAACAAGAATGTGGTAAAATATGTAATAAAAACAGAGCTCAACGCAGACATTTGATCAGTAGAAATCCATTTGTTTCCCCCATACAAAGATGGCGCCGTTCTCGTGACGTCAGAGTGTAGCTGACGTTAGCTTGCTAAGCCATCAGATTTGCATGGTCTGTGTAGCTGGCTAAAGCTAGCAGACTCGCATGGTCGAGCTGACGTTAGCTTGCTAAGCTATCAGATTCGCATGGTCTGTGTAGCTGGCTAAAGCTAGCAGACTCGCATGGTCGAGCTGACGTTAGCTTGCTAAGCTATCAGATTCGCATGGTCTGTGTAGCTGGCTAAAGCTAGCAGACTCGCATGGTCGAGCTGACGTTAGCTGGCTAAGCTAGCAGACTCGCATGGTTGAGCTGACGTATAGCTGACGTACGTTAGCTCGCGCTGTTATAAGTTAACGCTACTTTCCAGGCCGGGGGTTTTGACATTTTCAAACCGTGAAACCGGTTACCGGCACATGCCTAATGTGAATAGCATAATACATTATATTGTCAAGGACTTACCAAAGACGTGTGCGCACTTGACTAGTCACGCTGAATGAAGACACCATGGCGCCAAGTTTTTCTTTTAATGCCTCAAGTCCCGTGAGATCTTCTAGCTGGCCTCGCGAGTTGCTTACGAGGGGGGAGGGGAGGGGGGATTATCAGCACTACGTTGTAACCATGTAATTTCATTGTTGGGCATTTCAACATTGAAAAACAAGCATCTATACTAAATCGATTCAACAACAGTTTTTCAAATGTTGAAATGGTGTCTGTAATTTAGATATTGAATAAACATAGCTTTTTCAACCTCAACCAAAAATAACCAATCTGACCAAAATCCAACATTTAATTAATGTCTTTTGCTATCTGGGCAGCCACCCGAACAACTGCCTCTTTGAACTGCTGCGGTCAGGCAAGCGATACCGGAGTCTTAAGGCGAGCACAGAAAGACTCAGAAGAAGCTTCTATCCCCAGGCCATCAGGCTGCTCAACGAACAATAAACACTATACAACAACCATCAAATGCACACAGCACACACATCCACACGCACACACTCACTTTAAACAAACAACTCACTGCAGCACCCACTTTACACACTTTAGAACACCTAAACACACTTTACACTTTATATTTATTGGTAAAGGATTTGCACTACAACTCGTACACCTTACTGTAAATTGTACCTAAATTGTACCTCATCCCATTTCTGCTCTGCACTATATAGTATTGTATATTAGTACATTGTATAGTATATTGTATATTGTATGGTAACTCAGTTACTTCTATTCTGCATCGAACATTGTACATATGTCTATACTGAACACTGTGACCTCTATTTTTACTTCTATTTTACATGCTATACTATTTTATTTCATACTTATCTTGTCTAACACAGTCTCTGGAGCGAAACAGTAAGAAGCATTTTGTATAAAAGTATTCTGTACTTCTGTATGACAACTATTAAAGAAACTTGAAACTTGAACTTGAAAAGCAAAACAACTTAATCTACATGTTCGAAAAGGAGTAGGAAGAAGTATACACTTATTTAATCCTACCCCTTTTCCACTACTCAAATGAGTGTACTATTTTAAAACATAAAAAAGAAAAGAAAAAAGAAATATATATATATATGCAAAACCAAAAACAAAAACTATGTAAAACATGAAAGAAATAAAATAGAAAACAAAATAAAAATGTAAACACCCGTGAATATCAAGTCCCTTCCTCATCCCTGTACCTTGTGAACATAATTTCCTTATACATCAGTTTGAATTGTCTCATGTTTGGACATTGCTTTAGCACCACATTTAGACTGTTCCACAGTTTCACTCCACATATCGAGATGCAGTGTTTTCTCATGGTAGTGCATACGTTTAGCACCTTTAAATTGTGTTCTCCCCTCAGATTATAACCCCCCTCCCTATCAAAGAACAATTCTTGAATGTTTGAATGAATGAATGAATGAATGAAAACTTCATTTAACAGATTGCAGAATGGGTACAATACAGTACGGCTCAATACACACAATTGTTAAGGGGATGCAGACCAGAGAAATATGTTTGTCTTGTTTACATCAAGGTCCCCCATTTTCAATTCATATCGATAGTTTAATAGCTAGTCTTGGCTCGTTTAACAATATGCAAAATATGTGTACAGCCCTGTACTCATACTGAAGTTATTCTTGGTATATACTACATATACCAGTGGCGGCTCTGCCACTAGGGGCGCACGGGCGCCGCCCCACCTGCTGTTAAATCAGAGAAGAAGAAAATAAAACTTTTTAGTTTTTTGTTTTATAGCCCTATAAATAATATAAACATGTTTAAAATGAATAATATTTACTCATTTTAAGTATGTTTGTATTTCCAATGCACAATATAACGTTATTATCTAAAATAAAAAACACTAGTTTTCCTGAGCAGGAAGTGACTCACGTTTTTTTTATTTTTTTATTTTTCCGTATTTCTCGGCCCGGGCTAGACGCGATAGCGCTCTGAGTGCGCGTCACAGTTTGATCGCTGTATCCGTCACAGCCAATCAGTGCATAACGCGTTGTGCGTTGAAATATGACTATTATGTTGGAATCCGGGTGCGATTTGAAGCGGTCTAGCCAGTAGCGTCAAGAATTTCTGTAGCCGCATTTCGCGGAGACGCTCTCTGATTGGCCGACGCCAGTATTTTTTTCCGTAGCAGAATTTCACAGAGACGATCTCTGATTGGCCGAATCCAATTTCTAATGTTCCAATTCTAGCTTATTCCTAGGTTGGTCCGTTGGTGGTAGAGATAGTTGTGTTGTTGTGAGATGCAGGCAGCTGTTTGTCTTAGAGCGTGCCGTGACTGCAAGTTCTTTAGACTGTTAAGCTTAGGCACTCTTTCAAAGTTGGTTAAGGTTAGAGTTTGTCTTAGAGCATGGCGATAGAACGCCAGGTAGTTTGCAGTCTGTTCGAGCGGAAATGGACAAAGGAATGAAGTACTTGTGTTGTGTGGTGCTGCTAACTGCTAACAAGCTAACACTTGGCTAACAAGCTATATGGCGGATGCAGTCTGGACACAGTGGACAGTGGTCTGGAATACATCAACAGTGGATTATACACTACTTTATCAAGGCAAGCCCTCCTGCCTTGGACGTGTCAACTAAACAGTGAGTCTCTCTCTCTCTCTCACTTTTGGATTGAAAATACGTGGATTATGGCTTGTTCAATATCGTCTATGTTTGAATGAATGAATGAATGAGAACTTTATTAACAGATTGCAGAATGGGTACAATACAGTACGGCTCAATACACACAATTGTTAAGGGGATGCAGACCAGAGAAAGACGTTTGTCTTGTTTACATCAGGGTCCCAGATTTTCGATTCATATCGATAGTTTAATAGCTAGCCTTGGCTCGTTTAACAATATGCAAAATATGTGTACAGCCCTGTACTCATACTGAAGTTATTCTTGGTATATAATAGGTCTGATTGTGTAACGAATCGATTCCACGTCGCACTGTGTGTGAGAGAGAGAAGGAGAGAGGGAGAGATCTGCGTGTGTTTGGAGACGGAGCGAGTTTTGTTTCTAACTTTTCTATTTATATATTGTGTTTCAAGTTGTGAATTAGACTATACTTTATTTGACTGGTTGTGTGTTGTTGTAGTAACAGCTGAGCGACTCGTTCATAAGAGCCGATTCATTGCCGTGAGCGTGAGTCGAATCGCTCACGTCTTGCCATGAGTCGGTTGCGTGGTACTGTACATGTTTGCAAAATGTTTGGTATAGCGCCCCTAGTGGCGAAGCATCCACGAGCCGCTACTGACATATACTACTAGGTCTGATTGTGTAACGAATCGATTCCACGTCGCGCTGTGTGTGAGTGAGAGAGAGAGAGAGAAAGAGAGAGAAGGAGAGATAGAGGGGGATACTAATTAATTCCCCCCCCCCCCCCCCCCCCCCCGGAGAAGAATTCACAAGCCGCCACTGCCTCTGGTCATGGTGCTGCCCCCTGCTGGTGGTCTGGGGAGGGGGGGGGGGGGGTTCAACCTGCTGGTGGTCGGGGGGGGGGGGGGGGGTGTAGACCTGTTGGTCTGGGGGGGGGGGGGGGGGGGGGGGGGGGGGGTGTAGACCTGCCGGTGACCAGAGCGCCGTTGCCATGGTATCGTGTCACTTAGTAACGAGAGAAGGGGCGGGGCTACGGGGATGGCCGGTATTTAGCTGTGAGTTTCTTCCAGTGTAAATCACACGAGAAAACGAGGCTGAGACGTATAGACGTGAACAGAGAGACAGAGCACTAGCTAGAGGGTGTTGGGAGGGGGACCATGAACTAACACTAACACTAAAGAAGGTCCAGGGTTCGATTCCCGCTTGGGGACCAAGTTTCCATGATGCCAGGTACCCAGGTGGGGTATTTCCCAGGCCTTTCTGTGTGAAGTTTGCATGTTCTCCCCGTGCTTGCAAGGGTTTCCCCCCCGATAAGATAAACCCAATGGAAAAACATGCACAACAACAGATCGCTAACGCTGTGGCGTCCTTGACGGAGACACACAGGAGCACTTGGATTGGTCCCCTGGCGCGGCTCACGTTGACGCCTGTCTGCTCCCGGCTGCCCTTGGGGGGGAAGGACGACGGGATGGGTTAATCGCAGAGACTAATCGCATCGGCGATCCTACAGAGACAATGCATGCGTGTGTGTTCCGGTGTATGTGTGTGTGTGTGTGTGTGTGTTGAGGATAATTGCATGCCAATTAAAGACCTCTGAGCAGGTCCTGCATTATTATTATTATTATTATTATTATTATTATTATTATTATTATTATTATTAAAGGACACAACAAACATCTACTACTGATATAATAATAATAATAATAACTTTATTTATATAGCACTTTTCATACAAGATGCAGCCCAAAGTGCTTCACATTACATGATAAAAGAAAGATAAAACAATGAATAATAACAGATTAAAAAAATAAAAGAAGAAAAAAAGAACATAGAGTAAACCACAGTCAAAATCACAAGTAAAGAAAATGGATAAAATCGAGTATATAAAGAAAAATAATAAAAAGAGTTGCTAATTAAAAGCAATATTAAAAAGGTTTTCAACTGTCTTTTAAAAATGTCCACTGAGCCAGCCTCTCTAATATTTTTTGGGATTGTGTTCCACAGCTGTGGTGCATAGAATTTAAAAGCAGATGCCCCAATTTTCCTTTGGGGCACCCCAGGAACAATTAAAAGACCAGCTGTGGAGGACCTTAGGGCTCGTGAGGGGACATAAAAGGACAGGAGATCGGAAATGTACGAAGGTGCTAAATTGTTAAGAGATTTAAAAACAAGTAGAAGGACTTTAAAATCAATTCTAAAAGATACAGGGAGCCAATGCAATGCTGCTAAAACTGGAGTAATATGCTCTCTCTTCCTTGTTTTCGTTAGAAGTCTAGCAGCAGAGTTCTGAATTAGCTGTAGCTTGTCTATTGATTTTTTTGGAAGACCAGTAAAAAGAGCATTGCAATAGTCCAGTCTGCTTGAAATAAAAGCATGAATCAATTTCTCAGCATCCTGTTGGGTTAAAAACAATAGAACTTTAGAAATGTTTCTTAGATGGAAAAAGGCTGTTTTGGTCACCTTATTTATGTGGGTATTAAAACTTAAGTCAGAGTCAAAAATTACACCTGGCTAGTTACTTCCGGTTTATTCTGGTGAGCCAAACTTCCCAACCCATTAAAAAGTGCTTCGCTTTTGGCTTTAGGGCCTACTAAAAGAATGTCTGTCTTATCTTCATTTAGTTTAAAAAAATGATCGCTCATCCATCGATCAATTGCAGACAAACAGGTAGTCAAGGAGCATAGAGCGTTTGGATCTTTTGGCTCGACAGAAATATACAATTGGGTGTCGTCGGCATAGCTATGGAAGTCAACATTGTGTTTTCTAATAATATCACCTAGAGGTAGCATGTATAGTGAAAAAAGAAGAGGACCAAGGCAGCTTCCATGTGCAACACCAAAGGACATGTCATGTTTCTCAGATACAAAGTCACCTAAACTAACATAAAATGTTCTCTCTATAAGATAAGTTCGAAACCAGTTCAATGCACAGTCGGATAATCCAACCCAGTTTTCCAATCTATGAATTAATATGCTATGGTCAAGTGTATCAAATGCAGCACTCAAGTAGAACAGTGGTTACTCTGCAGCCAGCCACTCGCACACATCCAGACAAACAAAGTGACTTGTGAGAGGAGTTTTCAAGGGGCAAAGTTGAATTCACTGTCCGTGATGCTGAACTGGAGAACGCTCTTCTTCTATTTTAATTAGGACAATGAATTCACATATCATAGAATTGTTGTGCATTTTACCAATTGGCGACCCATTAATATCCTGTGGCCGGATGGGAAGCTTTGGCGGGCAGGATGTGGCTGCCAGTTGAGTGGTGTACATGGTGGTGGATAGTAGCCGAAGCCGTAATAACTTACTCAGTCAGTGGAGATCCGGTTAATACAATTTATTAACTCAGAAGTATCAAATACAAAATAGTCAGAGAATGGCTGGAAGGCTCTCACGTCAAGTAACTGGCTTTGAGACCTGGAGAGAGAGGTCGACCCCCCTCCCTCTGGGACACTTTTATATCGACGGGAGGGGGTGGGAGTCAAACGAGGGACTGGACATCTGGGGAGGAATGGGGGAAGGGTGAGGGAGCTCAAAGGAGGGAGGGGACAAAGTTTTATCTCCCACAACATCCCTCCTCCACATGCCTGATGCCATGATAAATACATATAATTATGTCATATAGGGGTGTAACAATGCATCGATCCTAAGGTGATGATTCAACTGCCTCGATTTGAAAATGTTAGAATCGATTAGATTTTTTTTATTAAATAGTTTTTTATAATTTTTTATTTTTTATATAGGTCGATTTTTTTATTTACCTATAGTCCATTCATGCTGAGTGAATCAGTTCCCCTGCCACATTTGTGTATTAAATATTTTGGGGGGAATTAACTGATCGAAAATTTATTGAATCGAATCGAATCAAATCGTGGTAAAATGAAGAGATTTCATGATGCATTGAATCGTTGCCAGAAGAATCGTAATCTAATCGAATCATTGTGCTGCGAAATATTTACACCCCTAATGTCATATCACATTGTAATTTGCACGGGAAAACAAATACCATCATATAACGATACGGTCAAAACTAAAAACCTGCCCTATACCTTCATGTACTATGTGCCTGTATGAACTGAGAAACCAGTTTATTAGTTGCACCCTATTTATAAAAAGGGATCACTCTCACAGAAAATGACTGTGGTTACATGCAAGTATTCAGAATACTAGCAAATATAGTTCAGAATCAGATCATAGAAGATGAAGATGATTACTTAATTGCTCTGCTCTGCTCTGCTCTGCTCTGCTCTGCTCTGCTCTGCTCTGCTCTGCTCTGCTCTTTTCTTCTCTGTTCTGTTCAGCTTTGCTCTGCTCTGTTTTCTCTTCTCTCTAATTTCTTATTCTCATATATATATATATATATATATATATATATATATATATATATATATATATATATATATATATATATTGCGATTATCTTGTTATTTTCTCCCCTCTTTCTCTTCTCCCCTCATCTTTAGTTCATGTGTCAATCATATTTCATTCTCTCTTCTCTTCCCTCGCTTCTCCTCTCTTCCCTCTCTTCCCTCTCTTCTCCTCTCCTCCCTCTTCCCTCTCTTCCCTCTCTTCCCTCTCTTCCCTCTCTTCTCCTCTCTTCCTTCTCTTCCCTCTCTTCCCTCTCTTCTCCTCTCCTCCCTCTCTTCCCTCTCTTCCCTCTCTTCCCTCTCTTCCCTCTCTTCCCTCTCTCTTCTCTTCCCTCTCTTTCTTCTCTTCCCTCTCTTCCCTCTCTTCTCTCTCTTCTCCTCTCCTTGACCAGGCGAGGGTTGTCTGTGAGGCAGATGTAATGGCTGACTTCACTTCTCAGCTTTAGAACTATTGACCGCTGCACAGACGGCAAGGACCCCTGGGAATAGTGTGCACGCACTTACACACTCTCACAGAGTCAGACACACATGTCACACTCACACACACACACACGCACACACGTGCACACGTCATCCATCTTTCTTCACCCTACCAACAAAGCACAGATGTTTGAAGGACACAGACAGCAAAGTCACCTAACCTAGCTAAACATGTTCCCATACTCTACCATTATATCATACTGTTTATATTATATATCCTATACCTCACCTAGCTAAACAGGTTCCTGTCCTGTTCCATATTATATCATAGTATATATCATATTATATTGTGATATATAATTATACCTCATATACATATACTCTGTTATACACAAACACATATGAATCCTGTTCCATATCATATTTAGCCTATTAATCCATCTCATACATCTATTTAACTTAATATGCACATATGTATGTATCATATAACACATGAATAGATATTCGCAATATTAACACATATAGCTACTTGTGCATATGAATAGATAGATATTAATAGATCTACTATCGATAGCATTATGGTAAATATGACTGGGAAGAGAGACAGAGGAGAGACAGACAAAGTGTTATTGACAGACTTATAGACAGGTAGATATGATGGACGTCATGAGTCCTCAGACAGCTTAGTCATCAGATCTGTCCTTTCTGGGAGACAGAGATCCTGTGTTCGATTCTGCCCGATACAAACACATGCTCTCTCACAACACACACACACACACACACACACACACACACACACACACACACACACACACACACACACACACACACACACACACACACACACACACACACACACACACACACACACACACACACACACACACACACACACACACACAGATCAAACCGATGTCTCCTCTCTCACTTCACTGTCTACTGACTGGGAGGAGATGAGTCAGCTAAAATGAAAATGAACATGAGATACAGGCTAGAGTCAGATGAAATAAAGACATGGATGATAGATGGATGATGGATGGACTGACTAACCAACCGACCAGCCATTAGACAGACAGACAGACAGACAGACAGACAGACAGACAGACAGACAGACAGACAGACAGACAGACAGACAGACAGACAGACAGACAGACAGACAGACAGACAGACAGACAGACAGACAGACAGACAGACAGACAGACAGACAGACAGACAGACAGACAGACAGACAGACAGACAGACAGACAGACAGACAGACAGACAGACAGACAGACAGACAGACAGACAGACAGACAGACAGACCGGCTTTAGACAAACAAGGTTATACTTAGCAGGCCCTGCAGGGCCGTAATGACATTAGTGTGTAGTATGTATCATAATGCATATGACTCAGCAGCAAGTATATGATAGTGTAATGCAGTGATCATCAACTGGTGGCCCATGGGCCACAAATCCGGCCACCCAAAGCATCTCATCCGGTCCGCAGAATATTCATGAATTCATGATCGTAAAGGTTGTAATGAATGCGTACTCAATGGGGGCGGCGTGGCTCAGGAGTAGAGCGGGTTGTCCAATGATCCAAGGGTTGGTGGTTCGAATCCCGCTCAAGCCCATGTCCATCCCACTGCCGTTGTGTCCTTGGGCAAGACACTTAACCTACTTGCCTCGTATGAATGTGTATGCATGTGAATGAATGTTGGTGGTGGTCGGAGGGGCCGTAGGCGTTGATTATTCGCCACGCTTCCGTGAGTCTGCTTCAGGGCAGCTCTGGCTGCAATTGTAGCTTACCACCACCGGTATGACTGTGTATGAACGAATAATGGACTCTGTGAAGCGCTCTGGGTCAGTGAAGAGCGCTATATAAATCCAAGTCATTATTATTATTATTATTATTATCAGTCCATTCTTCATTAAAGCTTTAAAGCTAGTGGGGTGAGACAGAGAGGGACATTATGGGGGTGAGAGAAGCTAGTGGGGTGAGACAGAGAGGGACATTATGGGGGTGAAAGAAGCTAGTGGGGTGAGACAGGAATAAACTGAGAGTGAAAATGTGAGAGAAAGAGAGGACGCAAAGAAATAATATTCAGTGGCTTCCTTCTGTTCCATCAGATCTCGGCGCCTCCTTATGTGTGATGGTGGCCACTTGCAGATGATTTTAGTAAAATAATTAGAGTTTAAAGTATGGTTCCTTTAGGTGGAGTGGTGGGTGGTGTATATATACTGTATATAGTATATCTGTATATAAATCTATGTATGTTATTTGTTTGTTGTTGTTTTCTTGTTTGTTGTTTGAAATAAAATAAGTGTGAATCCACAATAGCCGGTGACAGTGTACACACACACACACGCACACACACACACGCACACACACATAACACACACACACACACACACACACACACACACACACAAACACTTGACCGCCATGCCAGATTTCAGCCTCCTAGGGTGAAAACCGTGGCGACTAGAGGGTGGGGACACTTTAGTGGACCAACCAACCAACAGAGAGAGAGCTATAGAGCTGCTAGAAATCGAATTAAAAAAATAAAGAAGAACCCGACAAGCAGTCACAGACACACAGACAGAAAGACATCACTCCAGAGAGACAGAGAGACACACATCCAGAGAGACAGACACACAGAGAGACAGACACACAGACAGAGAGACAGACACACAGACAGAGATACAGACACACAGACACACAGACCATGTTGTTTTAATGGTCTGTATGTCATGTAAATGGTATGAGTGTATAAGGGTTTTTATTGTTGTTTTAATTGTCTGTATGACATGTAAATGTTGTGAGTGTATACGTCTGTAACTGTATTTTATGTGTTATGGACCCCAGGAAGAATAGCCCCAGCACTGCTGTGGCTAATGGGGATCCAAATAAACTTAAACTTAAACACAGACAGAAAGACATCACTCCAGAGAGACAGAGAGACACACATCCAGAGAGACAGACACACAGAGAGAGAGACACACAGACAGAGAGACACACAGACAGAGAGACACACACACAGAGAGAGAGACACACAGACAGAGAGACACACAGACAGAGAGACACACACACAGACACACAGACAGAAAGACATCACTCCAGAGAGACAGAGAGACACACATCCAGAGAGACAGACACACAGAGAGACAGACACACAGACAGAGAGACAGACACACAGAGAGAGAGACACACAGACAGAGAGACAGACACACAGATAGAGAGACAGACACACAGACAGAGAGACACACACACAGACAGAGAGACAGACACACAGACAGAGAGACACACAGACAGAAAGACAGACACACAGACAGAGAGACACACACACAGACACACAGACAGAAAGACATCACTCCAGAGAGACAGAGAGACACACATCCAGAGAGACAGACACACAGAGAGACAGACACACAGACAGAGAGACAGACACACAGACAGAGAGACAGACACACAGACAGACACACAGACAGAGAGACAGACACACAGACAGAGAGACATAGAGACATAGAGCCTAATCATTCAAATTCAAAAGCGAGCCATAAAATTTTACACACACCTCCAATCAAGTGACCCCCACTCCTACCACTACAAAGCCCTTCAGAGCCAAGAGATGAACCCAGATAAGAGTCCCCTCTGCCAGCTAGTCAGAAATCTCTGCCCACAAATGCCTCAGGACAGATACCAAAAAATCTGGCCCAACCAAATAACCTCAAAACAAAAAGAAAGCTATATAGAATATTGGAACAAATCAACCAAATCTCAAAGTAAATTAGAATTCTACTTGACCCTAAACAGAGAGTACACGGTGGCAGAATACCTGACCACTGTGAATGATATAAAATTAAGAAAGACATTGACACGGTACAGACTGAGTGGACATAGTCTAGCCATAGAAACAGGCCGTCACAGGCAGAACTGGCTGCCCAGAGAGGCCAGGCTGTGTTCACTTTGTCATCAGGGGGATGTTGAGACAGAACCTCACTTCCTACTATACTGTGAGAAATACAAGGATCTAAGAGAAGTTTTCTTTTATAAAATAAATAAAATTGATCCACAGTTTATCCATCTCCCTGATAATCAAAAGCTGTTATATATATGTGGGGAGAAAAGTCAGTGTACAGTATTAGCTGCAAAATATGTAGATGGTTGTCATACAATAAGAGAACAAGCCCTGTAAATACATGTATCTGGGTGGCTACATCTGTAAAATGACTACCCGATTGAATGATTATTTTGTAATTTAATATGTTTCTGTTGATTGTTTTACTTATTGCTAATATTATGGTATGTTTTATTGCTTAATAATATATATGTTATTGTTTGTATGTTGGACTTGCTTTGGCAATAAGTATGTTGATATTTCATGCCAATAAAGCCTATTTGAATTGAATTGAATTGAATTGAGACAGACACACAGACAGAGAGACACACACACAGACAGAGAGACAGACACACATCCAGAGAGACAGAGAGACACACATCCAGAGAGACAGACACACAGAGAGACAGACACACAGACAGAGAGACACACACACAGACAGAGAGACAGACACACAGACAGAGAGACAGACACACAGACAGAGAGACAGACACACAGACAGAGAGACACACACACACACAGAGAGACACACACACAGACAGAGAGACACACACACAGACAGAGAGAGAGACACACACACAGAGAGACAGACACACAGACAGAGAGACAGACACACAGACAGAGAGACAGACACACAGACAGAGAGACACACACAGACAGAGAGACTGACACACAGAGAGACAGACACACAGACAGAGAGACAGACACACAGACAGAGAGACAGACACACAGACAGAGAGACAGACACACACAGAGAGACAGACACACAGACAGAGAGACAGACACACAGACAGAGAGACAGACACACAGACAGAGAGACAGACACACAGACAGAGAGACAGACACACAGACAGAGAGACAGACACACAGACAGAGAGACACACACACAGACAGAGAGAGACACACACAGACAGAGAGACAGACACACAGACAGAGAGACACACACACAGACAGAGAGAGACACACACAGACAGAGAGACAGACACACAGACAGAGAAACAGACACACAGACAGAGAGACAGACACACAGACAGAGAGACACACACAGACAGAGAGACAGACACACAGACAGAGAGACAGACACACAGACAGAGAAACAGACAGACACACAGACAGAGAGACAGACACACAGACAGAGAAACAGACACACAGACAGAGAGACAGACACACAGACAGAGAGACACACACAGACAGAGAGACAGACACACAGACAGAGAGACAGACACACAGACAGAGAAACAGACAGACAGAGAGACAGACACACAGACAGAGAGACAGACACACAGACAGAGACAGACACACACGGACATGGAGACTGTGATAGTAGACAGAGGTGAGTGTAACCCTGATGGCCGACTGTCAGAGTTGCACACTGTATGTCCCACTAGAATGCAAATATCTTACTTGACATCTCTGCGACAGCCCCTCCAGGGATATAGCCTGTGACACATTACACATTACATTACTCCCATAACATATTTTCCTTATGGATGGACGATTTCCATGTAAAATCACTCAGCCATTCTTTTTCATTAGCGTTGTTTGTTTTTATAATCTTTGTATGATTCTTTCTTTTTTGGGGGGTTTATTAACTTTAGCATTTCTGTCGGTAAGATCATTTGGAATTTAATTTAGTTAATTTCTTTTTGTGATAAGATTTTCTTTATTTTCCACTTTTTCCACATGAAACAAGACACAACACAATACAGTAACAATAATAATAAACAAGACTTCACAGGGCAATATTATGTTGAGACAATGAACACACGACCGTGTGGTTTCATTACTTTATTCGACTGACTCTTACGTTACAAACACCAGCCCTACCTCGAGCGCTAACCACGCCCGTCTATTAAAGGCACAGTAGCCTACAATGTAACTGCTAGTATGTCACAACCTATACGTAGCATAACAGGACATAACATTTCCCCCCCCCCTTCCCTCTTGCAACAGCAATAGAACATTCCAGTCCATGAACAGAAACTGAACACTTCAGTCCACCAACCCGTGGCATTTACCCAGTAACATAGTCCCCATGCCAAGCGGGTGGAGCCCTCACCCTCTGAGGGCGAGCAGGCTGGGGAGCAGGGTCTGGTGGTTGTGGTGGGTTACCTCCCACCCTGGTTGCTTCCAAGCGGGGCTGCCAACTGCGGGTTGCAGCTTGGCTCATGGATGATGCAGGCAGTGTCGGGGCACCCACCTTATGCAGGCGGTTTGAGTGCCAGCGAGAACCATCATCTAGTCTGTAGGTGGCCGGACCCAGTTGACGGGTCACTCGGAGGGGTGCTGACCAGTATGAGCTCAGCTTGTTCTTGCGGTTGGCGTGTTTAATCCTGACCCAATCCCCTGCTGACATAGTGGGGGTCTGTACTCTGTGAGAGGCATCATACCTCCGTTTTATCTGAGCCTGTGTGCTTTGGACCTGATCTCTGGCCTTCTCGAGCCCAGGGCTCTCGCATGCAGGGGCCGGTTCAGCTCTCAAGCAGTCTAGTGGTTGTTTCATTTCTCGCCCAATCATGAGCAGAGCCGGAGAGACCCCTGTGGTGGAGTGCTTGGATGCCCGGATGGTCAGGAGAGTTTGGGTGAGTGCAGCGCTGAAGGTTTTCCCCTCCTCCAGGCAGGCTCTGATTCCATTCTTCAGAGATTTGTTTAGGCGTTCAAGGATGGTAGACCGACGTCCTGATGTGCCTGATGGACCTCAGTGACAGGAACTCCGAGAACTCTGCCGAGATGAATTGAGGCCCATTGTCTGTGGTGACGACACTGGGCAGGCCCCAGCGCCCAAACAGCTTGACGAGGTTGTCGGTGATGCTCTGTGTGGTGATGGAGCTGAGTTCGATGGCTTCTGGCCACTTCGAGTGTAGGTCGTGCACGACCATCAGGTAGCGGGCATGTGCCGGGGCCCCATGAAGCTCTCCGCATAGGTCAACCTGAATGTGCTCCCACGGCGCGGACGGCCACAGGGTCGGGGTGAGGGGTGCTGTAGCCGGCTGGCCCGTTTTCCCACTCAGCAGGCAGCAGGTACAGTTGCGCACCAGCTCCTCTACGTCGCCGTCTATGTGAGGCCACCACACTGTGTCTCTGCAGCGTTGTTTCAACTTAACCACCCCCAGGTGGCCGTCGTGCGCCATGTGCAATACCCTGGCCCTCAGCGCCTCTGGTATAATAGCGCGGTGACCGCGGGCCAGGCACACCTCCCCCCAGCAGGAGAGCTCGTCGCGGACTCGGCGGTAGGGGAGCAGTCTGTCCTCCACCGTGGCTGGCCAACCGTCCTGGATATAGGCACGGAGATTTGTAAATGTCTCATCTTCAGCCGCAGCCTGCTGCAGCTCAGCCAGCGTGACTACTGCGCTGAACGGTCCATGCAGCATGTGGACCCAGTCCCCGTTGTCCTCCTGTTCAGGACTCGCCTCACCCGCCTCTTTTGTCGTAGAGACGGCTCTCGAAAGAAGGTCAGCTACCGTGTTAGAGCGCCCCGGCATAAACTCGAGTCCGAACTTGTACTGATCAGCCCACCTCAGTAGCCTCATAGGCTTGTGCCCCGCCCCTCGGGTCGCCAGCAGCGCTGTCAGAGACTGATGATCTGTGCGAATGGTGAACGCCCTGCCATACAGGTAGACATGCCAGCGTTCGCAGGCCCACAGACAGGCGAGGGCCTCCCTTTCCCCCACCGAGTATTTCTGCTCGGCTGGTGTGAGGGCCCGAGAGGCAAAAGCCACTGGACGCTCTACCCCTCCATAAACCTGGGATAGCACGGCGCCGAGCGCCACCCCAGAGGCGTCACAGGTGACCAAGGTGGGCGCGGTCAGGCTGAAATGCGCCAGTGTTGGCGGGGACGTGAGCTGCCGTTTGATGACGCGCACAGCCTCCCGGCAGGCCGGGGTCCAGTCCCATACCGCATCCTTGCGTAACAGCTGGCGCAGAGGGGCCGTCGAGTCAGAATAGTGTGGCATGAACCGGAGGTAGTAGGCAGCCATGCCCAGAAAAGAAGACAGCTTGGACGGCGACTGCGGGTCCGGCAGGGACAGGATTGCTTCGGTGTGGGACATGATCGGGGTGATACCCTCCCTGGAGAGCCTGAACCCCAGGAACTCGACCTCAGTAGCTCCAAATGTACACTTCTCCGCGTTGAGTGTGACCCCGTTTTGCTTGAAGCGCTGGAAGACCTGCTCCAGGCGAGCGTCGTGGAGTGCAGCGGTGGGCGCATGCACCACCACATCATCCAAGTAGATGCTGACCCCCTGGATGCCAGCCAAAATGAGCGACATTATTTTCTGAAAACAGCTTGGGGCTGATGACAGGCCAAAAGCCATGCGCTTGTACCTGAAAACCCCCACATGTGTGACAAACGCTGTGAGGTCCATACTGCCCGGTGCCAGGGGAACCTGCAGGTAGCCGTGACGTAAATCCATTTTACTGAAAATCGTGGAGCCATGAAAATGGCTAGTCAGCTCCTCCGCTGTGGGGAGGGGATACTTGTCAGGGATGATGGCTTTGTTTACGTCTGTCAGATCGACGCATAGACGCAGTCCGCGCCCCCCCCCCGTTTCTTGGCTATCACCAGGTTGGACACCCAGGGAGAGGCGTTGATTGGTTCTATGACGTCCTCCTTCACCAGATGACGAATCTCCTCCTCCACCGCATCACGGAGGGCCAAGGGAATGCGCCGCAGCGGCTGAATGACGGGTCGGACAGACGTGTCCACCGAGGGCTGGTGCACAAATCCAGTCATACAGCCCAGGCCTTCGAACAGTGTCGGGTGATGGTCAGGCCAGGACGCGGTGACCTGCAGGACGCGTAGACCCCCAGCGTCGGTCAATGTGAAGTCCAGAGCATGAAACAGGTCTAGCCCCATGATGTTAGCCCCTCTCCGTGTGATGTAGAACTCGGTGTCAGGGATGTGTCTCTTTTTGTACTCCACAGGTAGGCAGGCTACCCCTAAAGTGGTGATCGGGGCGTGGCCATACCCCGACAGGGCGTTTGCTGCTGTAGTCAACGGGACGTGACTGAAGAGCCGGTCATAAGTGGACTTATTCAGGAGCGACACTTTAGCCCCTGTGTCCACGAGGAGTGGTATGGAGGCCCCACCCACACGACATGTGCAATGACTGAATGAGGCCTGTGGGCTTTGTACTGTATTGATGGGAACAGCCCCAGACTGTGCGTGATCAGGAGGAGAGCGACACCAGCGCGCAAAATGGTTAACCCTGTTGCAGTTACGGCAGCGCTTGCCTAGAGCAGGGCAGGACAGGTCCCTGGTTGCATGCTTAGGGGAGCCACAGTTACCACAACGCCTTTGTCCATTCTCCCTCTCCCTCGGCGCCCTGTCTGCCACTCTCTGCACATCGAAGTTGTCACCGTCTGCGCCAGCTGCCTCCTGGGCCACGTTCTGAACTCCGGGTGGAGGTGACGTCACAGGCTCATGCACTGCGCGGGAAAACTTGCGCGCCTCAGAGATAGCTGTCTCCAACTGTTTTCCAATCACTACTGCATCAGCTAGTGTCATGGCGTCCGGCTCTAATAACAGTCTCTCCCTCAGTTGAGCACACAATGTTCTTTCAATCAGCTGGTCGACTATGAGTCCATCCTCCAAGTTCCTAAAATCACAATGCTTGGCTAGCTCCCGCAGGGCAGACACATATTGCGAAACAGTCTCACCAGACCTGGAACTCAAACCGGTACATCCGACGGCTTCTTCCCGAGCTAAAATGCGACTTCAGAGCCTCGGTAGCAGTAGAGTACTGATCGTCGGCTAATGTAAGCGTAGCATAAATCCGTTGCCCCTCCTGTCCGAGGCAGTGTCGCAGAAGTGCGCACTTCCTAGCTTCTTCCAGATCCTCCAGTCCCAACGCCAATAAATAGTCCTCCAATGACGTTAGCCATCTAACCCATGGAACCGCTGGGTCACCGGGAACAGGTAGAAACGGTGGTGGCGGTGGTAATACGAAATCAGCCATCCTCGTTCGCCAATTATTATGTTGAGACAATGAACACACGACCGTGTGGTTTCATTACTTTATTCGACTGACTCTTACGTTACAAACACCAGCCCTACCTCGAGCGCTAACCACGCCCGTCTATTAAAGGCACAGTAGCCTACAATGTAACTGCTAGTATGTCACAACCTATACGTAGCATAACAGGACATAACAGGCAATAACAGCAATAATAATAATAACAATAATGACAAGATAATTAAATTAAATCAAATTAAATATATAAAGGAAGAGATATACTATAAAGTGAAACATCCCGAGCCCCCATCCGCCCCTGTCCCGACCTCCACGGTCCCCACCCCCTGATTCCAGCGCCCTAGTGAGTCAGAGCATCATGCCTCTTTAACACTCTGACCCCCCGAGACCCCGAACCAGGGGCCCCCACCAGCCCGAGACCACAACCCACCAAACTCGTAAGGGCCCAAAACATCCCATCCCATATAGAGATAAAATAGAAAATAGAAAATGGAAATAATAAAAATAGTAAATACAGAATATAAAAATAAAATTATATTGTCACACACATTTCTTCCCCCACTCCCACCCCCCCACCCCAGGACCCCTCAGGACCAACACCCATGGTCTTTACTTTCTCTGCCACTGAGGGCCATAGTTGGATTGCCCAACTCCAATCACCCGAGCAGTGGAGATCTCCATATAAATGATATCCAAAAGTGTCAAGGACCAATTGATCGTTGTAAGTTTTTCGGGTTGTTTCCACCTCATCGCAAAATATTTTTTTGACTGCTGTAACTCCCGCTAAAATTTGTCTTTTTTGTTGTATGGAGGCCGGTAGTAGTGAGATATCATTTAGGATTAGTGTTGCTGCAGCAAGAGGAATTGTCAGGTTACATATGTGTGAAAGTTTAGTTGTTATGGATTTCCAAAAACGTTATGTTATTGTAGAATATATATGTAGAACATGTGCATATAAGTGCCAGTGGCCCTCAGAGTGCACATAGTGCACCGAGAGTCAGCCACCAAACCCATATTCCTAGGTGTGAGATTCGTCCTATGAATATCATTTAAATGTATTTGTTGGTGATTAGGGTTACGGGAAGCCAATGTGACATTAGTCCAGATATCATCCCAATCAAACTCTGGGTCCAATTCTGGGATGTCCTCCCGCCAAACTATATCCAATGATAGGTTTTTGTATGTGGATTTGAGTAAGAGTGTATAGAAATCGGACACAAAACCCTTTGTGGTTGTTCTGTCTTTGAAGGGTGTGGATGCAGCGCTTGAGCCCATGGAACTAAGGTCTTGAAATGCGCGAAGACCGGCTCTATCATAAACATCCCCCAGAGTGTGGACTCCATTCCTTTCCCACTGAGGGTTGTTAATGGGTTTATGCCCAACAAGTAATTGTTGGATATGAAATATTGGAGAGTCGAGGTTCAATGGGCACTTGATAGTACAAGACCTCTGTGCATTATGCCATGTTTGAATCACATGGGAGATGATAGGACCAAATTGTAATTTACATTTTGTAATAGGGGTATTGGAGTATACTATATCTTGTAATCTTTGTGGATAGTCTGCTGCTTCCTCTAACATCCGCCACGACACAGCAATTCCGGGATCAAACCAGTTTATCAGGGGTCTCAATGAGAAGGACCAGAAATATAATAACAAATCTGGGATTTCTAAACCCCTGTCCTGTTTCCTACGTTGAGTGGTGGTTCTTTTGATTCGCGGTCGCTCGTTGTTCCAAATGAACTTAGATGGGGAGCATTGAGCTAGCTAAGTTTATCCTGGCAGTAGCTACGTTAATTTTGATTATGGATGCTCAGGCTTGTATTGAGTTGGGAAGGCTCGACCATCTATTGAGATCTTGAAGTATTTTGTTGTAGTGCCTGTATAATTATGTCTAACAGTCTAGAAAATCTTGATGCCTAGGTATTTAAAATGTTCGACTATGGGGATGTCGGCTGGTAGTTGCAATAAAGTGCAATAAAGTGAATCGAAAGTTTTTTCATATCATATATGGCGATGTGATGATTTTTGTAAAGTAATTTCCCCTTCTGGTTCGGGCCTCACGAATGATCAGCTCCTTTACCTGCAGTCTGTGGATCCGAACAATGATGGCCCTTGGTTTCTGCTCTTTCCCGGGCTTGGCTACGTTAGCTCTATGCGCCATGTCACATTCCCGGGGTTCAGCCAACAAATCCTTACCCAGGATCTCTTGTAGCATCCCCGGAACGAAGTTTGAAGGACGGGTTCCTTCAATGTCCTCTGGGATACCGACAATTATTATATTGTAACATCTTTCACGAGACTGGACTTCACTGAGCCTGGCTTGAATCTTGGTCAGCTCTGTCTGCTTGTTGGCCAAGTTTTTTTCCACACACTGCAGGCACTCGCTCTGTTGGCTAGCTTCCTTAGTGAGCAGGATAATCTCCTTAGAGTTGTTTGAGGATTTTGTGTGAAGTATTTCCATTTTCTCCTTCATCGGTTTAATAACCGCCTCTATCTCAGCCGTTACCGCCTGTCGGTATGGTTCAAAGTATTTGTTGAATTTTCTCTCCAGTTGCTTTTCCAACTGAGCTTCCAGTAGTTCTGTGATAAATAGCTTAATAGCAGACAGGCTAGCTTCGCTTAGCTCGGCTCCAGTTGTGCCCTTGCTCGCACATGGTGAACGCAGCTGTGCTTTGTCGGCTACCGACGTCGCCACGCTGCGCCCAGCAGTCCGCTTGCTTGCCATGTTTGTGATGAAGTTAGTAAACTGTCGAAATCATTAATAAAAATAAAAACAATAAAAAGACTAGTGGGGTAATAAAGGTGTTGGTTTGTAAAAGTTTAGGGAGCGGTCGTGAATACGTCTCTACTCCATGAGGCCGGCTCCTCCCCGTGTCATTTAGTTCATTTCTATTGTATTTCTACCTGCCTACCTGCTCTCCCTTCCCGGCTCAAAACACATTACTCCATCTGTGCGTCACCAATTACCATATAAGTCACTTTGAAGGCAGTCGTTTTGTGGCGTAAATGGCCTCGTTTTGCATTCAGGGGACATTTGTCCTATTTCCCCCTTTTTTTATGAATGAGTCAGTTAGCCGTTTCCTGGCGTAAATGGCATCATTCCGCATTCAGAAGCACGTTTGTCAATTTGGACCCTTGTGCACAATCTCTCCTTTATGATTTCCTTCAAGGCATCCAATTTGGGCTGACTGGAGAGAGAGAGATCATGACACATTCATAGGGGTACGACACGCACACCTTTCCATGCTTGTGCACACTGCACACACACACGCACACATGCATGTGCACGTATACAGGTGTGCGTCTGTCTGTCTGTCTTGCTGTTCATCTGTCTGTCTTGCTGTCTTTCTCATACAAATATGCAGGTTTGATAGGTAGTGGAGCTCAATAACACTGTTGTAACCTGCAGTATCACTCTCTCTGTCTCTCTCTCTATCTCTGTCCCCCTCTCTCTCTCTCTCTATCTCTCTCTGTGTCTCTCTCCCTCTCTCTCTGTCTCTCTCTCTATCTCTCTCTCTCTTTCAATTCAAATTCAAATAGGCTTTATCGGCATGAAATACTAAAGTACTTATTGCCAAAGCAAGTTTAACATACATCCAAAAAACAACATATACAAGTAATCAAAGTATCTTAATAATAACAACAAAAAACGATCTACAAAAACTCATTCAATTACAAAAATAATCATTCAATGAGGTAATACTTTTCAAATTGTAGCCACCCAGAAACATTTACTATAGAGCTTGTTCTCTTATTGTATGACAACAATCTACATATTTTGCAGATAATACTGAACACTGACTTTTCTCCCCACATAGATTCAAAAACAGCTTTTGAAGATCAGGGAGATGAGATGATAAACCCAAGATAGATTTTATTTGATCAAAGAAAACCTCTCTTAGATCATTCTCACAGTAGAGTACTGTAGTGAGATTCTGCCTCAATATCTCCCTGATGACAACGTGAACACCCTTCCAACTGAAAAATGTCAGGATAGAATCAAAATATTAGGTAAAGAGAGAGAGATGCCCCGTATTCCATTGCAGTTTGCACAGCCTCCTCAGCGTGTCTCTCCGCGGACCTACAGTATATATTTTATGCATAGCGTGGGTGGTGATGATGATGATGATAGAAACCGCTGTGGCCCATACAGTTGAATGTTGGTATTACACTCACTGAGGGACACGAAGAAGTCAAGTCCGATGGGATCGGCAAAAAGTCGAGTCCCGTGGATATTATTGCGAGAGATAATGCATACATATTATGAAAAGCCAATGTGTTGTTTAGAATTTGGAGGGGGGTAGCGACAGTCTGATAAGTCTCTGCGGGGGTCTAACACCTATTCAAAGCACACACACCGCTCTGTCTCTCACTGTGTGTGTGTGTGCATGCGTGCGTTTCGTGACGCGATGTAGTTCTCTGGAAAACCGGGATAATTACAACCATACCATCTAGCAATAATTAAACATATTTACAAGTCGTATTAAGTTTTGCAAATAAGGAGACATAGTATAACATCTCAAAGCACTCAAAAATGCCATTTCTCTATTTTGACCGATTTCTGGCCATTTCTGAGACATTCTCTCTGCCTTTGTTTACCCGTGCGCGGGTGCAAACAGCGTGGGCCGACTCCAGAAATATAATAAAAAATCAGGGATTTCTAAACCCCTGTCCTGTTTCCTACGTTGAGTGGTTCTTTTGATTCACGGTCGCTCGTTGTTCCAAATGAACATAGATACCATACTGTAGCTTGTATCTTCCGCCAATGTTCGATTGGAGGGGCTAAGGGGAGCATTGAGCTAGTTTATCTTGGGCAGTAGCTACGTTCATTTTTATTATGGATGCTCAGGCTTGTATTGAGTTGGGAAGGCTCTACCATCTATTGAGATTTTGAAGTATTTTGTTGTAGTGCCTGTATAATTATGTCTAACAGTCTAACTCAGGGTGGGGAAAATCTCCATGCCTAGGTATTTAAAATGTTCGACTATGTCGGCTGGCAGTTGCAATAAAGTGCAATAAAGTGAATCGAACGTTTTTTCAGCACACATAATCCCTTAATCCTCAAATAAATATCACCTTGTAGATTAAGTTACTGTGGTTCTGTCACATAGTGGCATAGCAGGCTGTCACTGCTTCCTACTTAAGCTCCCTTCATCTTTCTTTGTGAGGTGAATCTGTTAGCAAGGTAACTTTGGGGCACTGTTAGACCTTTTATGTAGCCATAATAATCACCTGCCATCGACTATAAACTCTTAAAACAATATCTGAAATAAAATAAAAATGTAAAAATGTAAAAAAGAATAATGAACCATCTTACTGTCTTTTTATTATTATGTACCTTACTACTATGCTACTGTACTATACTTATACGTATTATATCATGCTAATATGTCTATACTACTATCTCAAGATCAATACTATTTGACAAACAATACCACAGACTCTTTGGATGGAAGCGTTCCGCTAAATGACTAAATGTAAATGTAAATAACGTGCTTCCATTCTTTAGAGTTCGGGACTCACTAAAAACCAGGTATCCCATGTGAGCTTGGTGCACCGTGTCCAGTGGGCAGTTATGGCACAGTCCTACGCAGAGAGGTGGACGACGTTCCGCTGTCAAACAGGAAGTAAACGAGCCGGTGCTGCCTATACTCATATTATTGTTCCCCCAATTATATCTTTTGTCTCTTGTATAAATAAAAACCAAAAATTAGTTGAATAAAGTTTTCACGCCATCGGTCGACCACGGGCTCATCTGGACTGGGATTCACTCCCACACTCTCTCTTCTTCACACCAACTCTGTGATTTAGATATTTTATATTATTTATTTTATGTATTAATATTATTGTTATTATTAGTTTGACTATTAGATATTTTAGACCAGAAATATCACCAACTAACTCACCCACACAGTCACTCGCACATCCAGGCACTCATCGTTTGCCACTCTGCCCCTAGTGGCGGCTCAAAGGCAACGCAGTTTGTGGAAGACCGTGCAGTTTTGCATCTGTATCATTTATAACACGGTGTCCTTATCCCATATGTTACATAGTGCAACTCTACATCTAGATCATTTATAACACGGTGTCCTTAAGATAAGATAATCCTTTATTGATCCCCTTGGGGAATTTCGGGTGGCAAAGCAGCATGGGGGGAGGGGGGGGGGGGTTACAGGGTGGGGGATAGCTTCACAGTCCTACATAGTGCGGTTTTACATCTAGATCATTTATAACACAGTGTCCTTGTCCCATATGTTACATAGTGCAGCTCTACATCTAGATCATTTATAACACAGTGTCCTTGTCCCATATGTTACATAGTGCAGCTCTACATCTAGATCATTTATAACACGGCGTCCTTGTCCCATATGTTACATAGTGCAACTCTACATCTAGATAATTTATAACACGGTGTCCTTGTTACATTATGTTACATAGTGCAACTCTACATCTAGATCATTTATAACACGGTGTCCTTGTCCCATATGTTACATAGTGCAGCTCTACATCTAGATAATTTATAACACGGTGTCCTTGTTACATAGATGTTACATAATGTAGTGCAGCTTTACATGGATTAATTATATTGGAGCCCAGTCCTGGTGCGGCACAGTGTAGTGGTTAACACTGTCGCCTCACAGCTAGAAGGTCCTTGTTTCCATTCCCGCTCGGCTTGGGGACCAGGTTGCCGCATTGCCAGGTACCCAGGTGGGGTATCTCCCGGGACTTTCTGTGTGGAGTTTGCATATTCTCCCCGTGCTCGCAAGGGTTTCCCCTTCCGATAAGATAAACCCAATGGAAAAACATGCACAACAGATCGCTAACGCTGTCGCGTCCCTGACGTAGACGGACAGGAGCACTTGGATTGGTCCCTTGGCGCGGTGCACGCTGCAGCCCTTGTCTGCTCCCGGCTGCCCTTGGGGGGAAGGCCGACGGGATGAGAAGTGCAGAGAGCATTTCATCAGCGACTCAGTGCATGTGTGTGTGTGTGTTCTTGTGGGTCGCCCATTGCATGTGTGTGTGTGTGTGTTAAATCTGAATGACAAATAAAGACTTCTTCTTCTTCTTCTTCTGCTGTGATCAGAACTCTGATAGGTCTTCTATAGAAGTCTTCCTCCACCACCCTGATGGTGGACAATGGTTGTTCTGTCTCTCCTATCTGTTCCAGGTTACTGTCACCAATATTGTCCTTCTGTGTAGTGAATCTATAATCCCTTTTAAGGAAAACGATGCCCTTTCTGTGTGTGTGTGTGTGTGTGTGTGTGTGTGTGTGTGTGTGTGTGTGTGTGTGTGTGTGTGTGTGTGAATACACCTTGATGGGTTGGCCCATTACAAGAACGACAAGCCCCCCTCCTTTCTTGTAATGGGCCAACCCATCAAGGTGTATTCCCGTAATGAGACCTACCCATACCTTGGCCACAGGTTTAACATCGCTGGAGAGTGGGGGGAGCAGGTCGAGGAGCTCACTACAGAGTTTCTCCATCGTCTACACCTGATTGACCTGTCCCCCCTCCCCGTCATCATGAAGTTCCAGGCTGTGAGAGAGGTGGCTCTGGCTAAAATCCAACACCTTTTTGCCAATGTACACATCCCTCTCAAGGCACTGAGAGAAATGACAAACAAAACTGTTCAGCTGGTCAGAAAGTGGGTAGGCCTCAACACACACTCCACACGGGGCATGATCTTTCTCCCATGTGGAGAGGGAGGGCTGGGAGTCCCCAGTGTCGAGTGGACCTACATCGCCACCAGGCTAGCCCACCTGCTCCACATGCTTAACAATGATGATGTCACCGTCAGAGAAATGGCCAGGGCCTCTCTCCTGCTGGATCTACGCAGAAGGAAGATCCCCCTGGCCACCGCAGACCAGAATAACTTCCTCGGCTTCAGGAAGAAAGACTCTGGGAAACTGGACTCTCGGGCCAAGGGCTTCGGGGTCTGGTCTGACTGGCCAGATCTCAATGACCTCTGCAACCAGACCGGAGTTCAGCTGAAATGGACAAGACCCACCAACACACAGAATGAAGTCCCTGTCTCTGATGAACTTATCACAGACCCCTGTGTGGTTGTGAAGGCCAACATCACAACACCGCAGGAAGAGACTGTCGAACTGCACAGAGACTCTGCAAGGAGGGTTCTGCTTAGCATGAAGCAGTCTGAGATCAGGCAGCACTGGTGTGGACTCAGACTACAGGGCAAACTAGCTTGTTTGGAGTTTGCTGACCACTCAGTCTCACACTCAGTGTATAAGAACGCCGCTGTTGGTGAGGATGTTTTAAAATTTACCATCAAAGCAAGACTGCAGGTATTACCCACCCAATACAATCTGTCCACTTGGTATCCTCAAACTCACAGTCCATTCTGTTTAAACCATCAGGATTCACAACACCTAGAATCCATTGCACACATAACAAACGGATGTAATGCATACAAACACCTGTACATCGCTCGTCATGACCGTATTGTGGACATTGTGTCTGATGCGGTACGGAACATATCACCATCTAGTGCAACATGTACAAACATGCCAGAGTGAAACCAGAGTGGTTTGGCCTTACCAACGATGTTTTTGCTAACATACCCAATACACCGGACGTTGTTTTTGTTGACACCAGCCACGGAGAGGTGCTGGTCATAGAAGTAGGCTGTACCTTTGACCTGTACATGGACCAGGCCTTCCGGGACAAGTATATCAAATACCAACCACTGCTCAGTGTGATGACTGACCTTGGGTATAGGTGTAGATATGGTGTACTTGTGTTCGGAAGTCTTGGCCATGTACACAAATCCACCATGACCGGTCTGAGAATTGCTGCAATGTCTAAAAGAAAAGCCAAACAAATTGCCAAATATTGCTCTGTCTCAGCTATTATTGGCAGCTTAGCCACGTGGAGAAGGAGGTGCTATGTGTACCCTTAAGTGTTCAGTGCTGCTTGGCCCCGATACATTTGATTCCCTGTTTATGTAATATAATTTGTGGAACCAAATAAAGTATTAAAATGTGTGTGTGTGTGTGTGTGTGTGTGTGTGTGTGTGTGTGTGTGTGTGTGTGTGTGTGTGTGTGTGTGTGTGTGTGTGTGTGTGTGTGTGTGTGTGTGTGTGTGTGTGTGTGTGTGTGTGTGTGTGTGTGTGTGTGTGTGTGTGTGTGGGTGTGTGGGTGTGTGTGTCTAAAGATGACATCATGGCCTATCTCTGGACTGTATCACCAGTGTTCTTACTCCACACACCACCGGCTCCTGATCCATGGTATGACTCCGGCCTCCAGGTTTTCCACAGCTGCTGTGTATTTGAGTGGGGGTGGGACTGCACTGCAGAGAGAGAGACAGAGGCAGAGAGAGGCAGAGAGAGAGAGAGAGAGAGAGAGAGAGAGAGAAGAGAGAGAGAGAGAGAGAGAGAGAGAGAGAGAGAGAGAGAGAGAGAGAGGCAGAGGCAGAGG
>NC_140176.1:38194913-38202413 GCF_963971535.1 Notolepis coatsorum | reverse complement strand
ATTGGCACAGCTAAATTGGGATGGAAGAAAAATAGAAAAAAGGAGAAAAAGTGGATAAAAAAAATGTGGGTGACCTCAATTGTTCTTTTCGAGAATAAATTAAGGTTTGAATCATCAGTTAGCTGAACCGTTGTGCTTCTGTAACCAGCTTGAAACTAGAGACAGAGGTCCCTGTGTGCGTGTGTGACTGTGTGTGTGTGTCTATGTGTGTCTATGTGTGTGTGTTCTTTGTTCTTTATGAAAACATCTCAACTGATCTCAACTGAAATGCACAGCAGATAAACCCCTCCCAGCATCTTCCAAAACCAACCTTCACACACTGTCACATGCACACACTAGGGCGGGCCATACTTTTGTGCAAACATGAATTTTAAAGAAATCTTAACATGAGGGGTGTCTAAAATATGTGTTATTTTGTGGGGAATCAAATATAGGAGAATCTTTAGGATTGGATAACTCTAACCTACATCATTTTGGATTTCAAAATGGCAGATTTTACCGGACTGGGGGAATTTTTCAGGCCGGGAAATATAGTGCGAAATATAGCCCCAATCAGGCAACTTTTTAAGCGGGGGGTCTGGGGGTCCCCCACCAGGAAAATGTTTGTTACAAAGACTTAATTCCCTGCATGCTGGTGCAGGACTTTTAAAATGTTTACCCTTTAAATACCATTGTTTGTGATGGCATCACAAAATATTGTTAAAAAAACACACAAAAATGTAAATATTTTCAATATATAAAATGCAAAGTGGATTTTTCTGGGGGGGATTATTACAGGCTAATAATTGTTCTAATCATCATGTGTCAATGATTAGCAACAACACAGATTTTGATGGATTTTTGTTTTTGTAATGTCAGACTTAACAACAACTCTTATCAGAAAAGTGGGAGTATTTCATTTTTAATCTGACATTACAAGAAAAATAAAAAATAAAAATGGTTATGATCAGGACAGAAGTTGAATAAAAGTATTTCAACATATAATATTTTTATGGCATTTTTGAAGAGGACAATTTAGTCCCCTAATGGTAAGAGTGTAACACTTTATGTTTTCAGACACAAGGGTTAAATTATTGATTGTCCAGTTTCTTGGCAGATTTAACATTGGGCTTTTGACAGGGGACGATGATGATGCATGGTAACGTTAGCTATGTTAGCTGGTTAGCATGTTTATTTTTATCACTGACTAACCTGGTGGTCCTGTGGTGCAAGAAAACATTTGGTAAATTTTGCCACATTTTGCGGCATCGCCTTTCTTTTTTTTCTCTCTCTCCCTCTCTGCTCCACCCTTCCTCTTTTTTTCACTGTTGAACTGTTGAAACATTTAATTTCCAGTAATTTCCATCTGACTGTTCTGTGAACAGTGATGTACCTGAACGGGTTCAATGAACGATCGTTCGTGAACGCGTTCGTATTTTCGGCGAACGTGAACTGAACGTACTGTATTTCCGCTAAATGAACGTAATTGAGAACGCGTTCATTCTCAGCGCTGTATCAAAAGTGTGCCAAATTTCATATGCCTTTCAGCCGAAAACCCAGTTAAAACACACCGTAAACAGGCTTCAAAATAATGCAGAAAACCACCCAATCTGGCAACCGCTCTGAGCGGAGCTTCGGGGAGTCAGATAGTTGTATAGCAGCAGCACTCGCACTTTTAGAAGGCTCTGCACTCGCTCAGAGTCAGACTCTATGCGGCGTCGGCGTACAGTATGAGCATTTAAAAGAGTTTTAGTAAATGTAAAATTTTCATTCAATCAATCACTGTGCAGATTGATTGATTGAATGAACGTTTTATTAACAGATTGCAGAATGGGTACAATACAGTACGGCTCAATACACACAATTGTTAAGGGGATGCAGACCAGAGAAAGACTTTCGTCTTGTTTACATCAGGGTCCCCCATTTTCAATTCATACTGAATTGTAAGTAAGGGTGCAATTTGCTCCGTGCAATCCATTCTTTGTGGATCTAGCCCTAAGTATATTTAGATTACGTTTTTTCTCATGTTTTTGAAAATATACTGTAGAGATGAAAGCTGCAGCTGCTACTAGTGTGGACTGAATGGACGGCAGCAAAGCGTTATGGAAATGCCAGTATTCTGGGTTGTGGCAATACATTTGACAAATAATAGCCTGCAGCAACATATTGAAAAAAGAACTATAAACTATAAATTAGTTAATTTTTGAAACCATGAACTTTAGTTCAACATTTTTTATTATGAACTATGAACTGAACTAGTTCATCTTAAAATTTGTGAACTGTGAACTGAACTAGTTCATGTAGAAAGTGAACTTTCCCAACACTGTCTGTGAAATACAAGGAGTCAGCTGTATGTATTTTTCTCTCCCTCCCTCTCTGCTCCACCCTTCCTCTTTTTTTCACTGTTGAACTGTTGAAACATTTAATTTCCAGTCATTTCCATCTGACTGTTCTGTGAAATACAAGGAGTCAGCAGTATGTATTTTTCTCTCTCTCCCTCTCTGCTCGACCCTTCCTCTTTTTCCACTGTCCATTTTCAAGCGCAGGTTATTCTTGATTTTTTTTGTCTTTCGCTCTGTCTCTCCCTGTCATTTTGCAGAAGTGCCATCTCCCATTACATTCACCGTCTCCACTGTCAATCAGTTGTATGGCCTGGTCCCGCCTCCACCAATCACATGCGGCTCCCTTTGTGTGTGTGTGTGTGTGATCGAGAGAGAGAGAGAGAGAGAGAGAGAGAGAGAGAGAGAGAGAGAGAGAGAGAGAGAGAGAGAGAGAGAGAGAGAGAGAGAGAGAGAGAGAGAGAGAGAGAGAGAGAGAGAGAGAGCAAAACATTTTCTGTGCAGGCCAGGCCACTGGGAAAACTCCCGGTGCTCCCGATGGCCAGTCACATCATTTAGACACCTTGCATGTTATTTATTTATTATTATTTCAGATTCATTCTGGCACCTGTGTATGACCAAGGGGTTCAAAATGGTAAAATCGGCCATTTTGAAATCCAAAATGATGCAGGTTAGATTTTTCCTATCTCAAAAATGTACTCATATTTTAATTCCCCATTAAGAAACACATCATTTAGACACCTTGCATGTTAGGATTTCCTTCAGATTCATGTTGGCATCCATGTATGGCCAAGGGGTGACTTTTTTTTTAATCAACCATTTTGAAATCCAAAATGATGTAGGTTAGAGTTATCAAATCCGAAAAATTATCGCATATTGAATTCCCCACAAAAAACATATTTTAGACACCCCACTCGATTGATTTTCCAAAAAAATAAAGTATGGCCCCCCATATGCACACACAAACACACACACACACACACACACATACACACACACACATACACACACACACGCACACAAACTAATGTGTGTAACATTAACTGCAACATCAGCAGCCTGCACAGAGTCATGTGCTCACAGTCAGCCCCTCCTCCCCCCAGTCCTCAGTATCAGGTCTCAGGGAGAATACATGAACTCCAACCTGAGAGATCATCCCCCTCAACCATCTGTAGGACTCTCTATATATATACTCTCTCTCTCTATATATCCTCTCTTTCTTCCTCTCTCTCTCTACTCTCTATATATATACTCTCTCTCTATATACTCCTCTCTCTTCCTCTCTCTCTACTCTCTAATATATACTCTCTCTATATACTCTCTTTCGATATACTCTCTCTCTATACTCTCTCTCTCTTCTCTCTCTCTCTACTCTCTATATATATACCTCTCTCTATATACTCTCTCTCTCTCTATACTCTCTCTCTCTTCCTCTCTCTCTCTACTCTCTATATATATATATACTCTCTCTATATATACTCTCTCTCTACTCTCTCTCGCTATACTCTCTCTCTTCCTCGCTCTCTCTACTCTATATATATATACTCTCTCTCTATATACTCTCTCTCTACTCTCTCTCTCTTCCTCTCTCTCTCTACTATCTATATATACTCTCTCTTCTCCTCTCTCTTTCTCTCTCTCTATCTCTCTCTCCCCCTCAACGTTGCCACTGGATCTGTAGGACCAACACTCAGCCCTCTCTCTTCCTCTCTCTCTCTCTCTCTCTCGCTCTCTATCTCTATACTCTCTCTATGCTATCTCTCTCTTCATCTCTCTCTCTATATACTCTCTCTATACTCTCTCTCTCTTCATCTCTCTTCCTCTCTCTCTATATTCTCTCTCTCTTCCTCTCTCTATATATACTCTCTCTATACTCTCTCTCTATTCTCTCTCTATACTCTGTCTCTCTTGTCTCTCTATATTCCTCTCTCTATATTATCTCTCTATACTCTCTCTCTATCTCTATACTATGTCTCTCTTCCTCTCTCTATATACTCTCTCTATACTCTCTCTCTCTTCATCTCTCTTCCTCTCTCTCTATACTATCTCTCTTCCTATCTCTCTCCCTTCCTCTCTCTCTCTACTCTCTCTATACTCTCTCTCTCTCTTCATCTCTCTTCCTCTCTCTCTATACTCTCTCTATATCTCTCTCTCTTCCTATCTCTCTCCCTTCCTCTCTCTCTCTATACTCTCTCTATATACTCTCCCTATCTCCCTCAGTGTTGCCACTGGATCACTGCACCAACAGCCCTCATCTGGTTCCTGTGCTCTGCAGCCAAATGGCCAACTTGGCCCGACCAAAGAAAACTCAGCAGAGAGAGAGAAAATATGCGTTGTGTGCCTTTAGTCAATGTGCTAGTCAATGTGCTGATGTAAGGCTTTCACATGGACTCTTTTAAGAATGCTGTGGTCAGCGATGTAAAACCCAGAACCTCTCTCTCTCTCTACCTCCCCCCCCCTCTCTCTCTCTCTCTCTCTCTATCTCTCTCTCTCTCTCTCTATCTCTCTCTCTCTCTCTCTCTCTCTCAACTAATTATCTTTCTCTCTCTAATTCTCTCTCTCTTTCTATTTCATTTAGATTCTAAGAGCTTTCCTGGCGTGGTTCCACATGTTAACATTATTTTGTGTTCAGGATAATAGCGCGGATAGACACTAACGAGTAAAGTAACAGATGATACAAATGATGCAATCATATTAATCCCTCTCTCTACTATCTCTTCCCCATATACTCTCTTCCCCTCTCTCTCTCTCTCTCTCCCTCCCCCTCTCTCTCTCCCTCTCTCTCTCTCTCTCTCTCTCTCTCTCTCTCTCTCTCTCTCTCTCTCTCTCCTCTCTCTCTCTCTCTCTCTCTCTCTCTATATCTCTCTCTCTCTCTCTCTCTCTACAGAGACCGGCTACATAGACCAGTCTCATCGAGCACTTCAACACTCCAGGGTTCGTGGGCTGCCTGTCGCGGGTCCAATTCAACGGAGTAGCGCCTCTCAAGTGGGCCCTCAGAGCACCGGCGGCCCCCCAGCCTGAACCCACAGAGGGGCAGACAGACACACAGCCTGCGCCGACCTCACCAGCGTCGCACCGAGGTGACTAGAGGCTGGCCATGCGTCCTGCAGTTCTTTTGTGGAAGGATTGCTCTACTTGTGGTTGGAAGGAATGGGAAGTCAGTTAGGCTATGTTCACACTGCAGACGACACTGGCCCAAATCTGATTTCTTTGCTCATTATGTGACTCAGATCAGATTTTTGTGTGAACAGTGTGAACAGCACAAATCACATGGAATCTGATCTCTTCTATTCTGATTTGGGCCACTTTTGATTCGGGTCGCTCTTTTTGCAATGCGACCTCAGTCTGAACAGTCATGCGACTTTCATGTGACTTTTACGTCACTCTGAATTAACATTTGTCAAAAATTATTCACATCCATCTCATTTGTTCTTCATTTGCGCATGCGGGTTAGTTCAGGAGTGTGACCAAGTTCACACTGGAATCTGATATTGACCACAGACAATAATGTCTTAAAATCAAGTGGCTCGAAAACATCTGCAGGCGCATTGAATTAATTAATGATTGTGTTTATAGAGGGCTGTGCTAGTCATAGGACACAAGGGGAGAAGAAGATTATTTTATTGTCAATATACACAAGGCAATTGATCCCTCCTAGTTACACACAGTCCTCATATCACTCCTAGTTACACACAGTCCTCATAACACTCCTAGTTACACACAGTCCTCATATCACTACTAGTTACACACAGTCCTCATATCACTCCTAGTTACACACAGTCCTCATATCCCTCCTAGTTACACACAGTCCTCATATCCCTCCTAGTTACATACAGTCCTCATATCCCTCCTAGTTACATACAGTCCTCATATCCCTCCTAGTTACACACAGTCCTCATGTCCCTCCTAGTTACACACAGTCCTCATATCACTCCTAGTTACACACAGTCCTCATATCACTCCTAGTTACACACAGTCCTCATATCACTCCTAGTTACACACAGTCCTCACATCACTCCTAGTTACATACAGTCCTCATATCCCTCCTAGTTACACACAGTCCTCATATCACTCCTAGTTACACACAGTCCTCATATCACTCCTAGTTACACACAGTCCTCACATCACTCCTAGTTACACACAGTCCTCATATCACTCCTAGTTACACACAGTCCTCATATCACTCCTAGTTACACACAGTCCTCATATCCCTCCTAGTTACACACAGTCCTCATATCACTCCTAGTTACACACAGTCCTCATATCACTCCTAGTTACACACAGTCCTCACATCACTCCTAGTTACACACAGTCCTCATATCACTACTAGTTACACACAGTCCTCATATCCCTCCTAGTTACACACAGTCCTCATGTCACTCCTAGTTACACACAGTCCTCATATCACTCCTAGTTACACACAGTCCTCACATCACTCCTAGTTACACACAGTCCTCATATCCCTCCTAGTTACACATAAACACAGTCCCCCGCACATATGCATTTCATCAGAGAGGTCAGAGGTCAGGGTCACCTGCAGTGCCCCTGGAGCAGTGTTGGGGTACCTTGCTCAAGGGCACTTAGGCAGAGATGGTGGTCACCGTAGATGTGATACCAGCCACCCTTCAGTCACCAGCTCACAGCTGGAATACACCCTCCTGACGGGGGCTGGGGATCGAACCAGCGACCTTTCGGTTACTTGCCGGCCCTTTTTTTATTTTTTTTTACCTCTAGGAGTCTAGGCCATCCTGCCTCCCTCTGGGGCTTTACGGTGTAGAGGTTAACCTGCCACCTCCACCCACCAACGTGGGCGAAGCACCCCGGCCCCGGCACGCTGCAAGGCTCAGGACACAAGGATCGATATCCGCCAATTAAGGAGTCGATTGATTAGCTACCTTGACACCTGATTTATCACCCGCATGAATAAGCGTCACTAATCTCCCCTCAGGGGGGCGTGTCACTGGTCCTGAATCTGTTCACTCCTGAAGGCGTCCGCTCTTCTCAGCCTTGACCACTTCCTCTCTCTGCTCCCAGTGTCTTACCAGGGTAAACTAGTGGAGTCCAACTGCGGGGCGTCGCCTCTCACCCTCCCACCAATGTCGGCCGCCACGGATCCCTGGCACCTGGACAACACAGGTAACCATGGATACAACACGCTCTCTCTCTCTCCTTTGATCTCCTT